>NC_056732.1:712308336-712608336 GCF_019279795.1 Protopterus annectens | reverse complement strand
CAACTACAGGACTTGGCTCTGGCACCGCCTACCAGGGAACAATTAGAAGCACCCTTAGGCGGGAAGCTAGCCTTATTTTCAATAAACTGGCATTACATCACAAGAGACAAGTGGATTTTACAGACAATAGACCAAGGCTACAGGTTTCACTTCCATACTCTACCAGGGAAGAGAGGAATGCCAAACCTACCTCCAAATCAAAAGGCAGAAGCTCTAAAACAAATATCTCAATTATTAAGGATGAGAGCTGTGGAAAAGGTACCATCTATGGAGCAAGGAAAGGGATTTTACTCCAGGCTCTTCCTGGTACCAAGAAAAGAGAGCAAATGGAGACCTATTCTTGACCTGTCCGCTTTAAACACATCCCTCAACAAGAAAAAATTATTCAGCAAAATGGAAAAGATATCTCATTTGGAGTACTGCAAAAGGAGAAGATGTGTCCCTGGTAAACATAGCCAACATCCTGGAATACTTGGCAGAGTTCTTCCACACAGGCCTGTCCTATTCTTCCATCAAGATTCATGCATCAACTATTTCAGCAGAATACGGCTTGGATCCTCCTGTCTTTTCACATCCTCTGCTCAGGCAGTTTCTGAGAGGAATTAAAAATGTAAAACCTCCTAGGAAGCCACCATTATCAGCATGGGACTTGAACTTTGTGCTAGAAAAATTGACACTCCCTCCTTTCGAACCAGCAGCAACAGCAGAATTACAATATTTATCATGGAAGACTGCTTTCCTGCTGGCAATCACTTCAGCAAGAAGGGTATCTGAACTACAGGCATTAATGGCAGTACAACCCTTCCTGATCTTCCATCAAGATGGAGTGTCCATGAGAACAAATCCTACTTTTATGCCTAAGGTGGTCTCCAGAGTGTCTTTAAATCAGGCTATCCACCTACCTACATTCTTCCCCAGCCCACAGAACAGGGGAGAAAGACTGTTGCATACCTTGGATGTACATAGACAATTACGCTACTACCTGGACAGGACCAAGGGCAATAGAAAAACTGACCAGCTACTGGTAGCATATGCAACAGGAATGGAAGGAAAAGCAATTTCAAAACAGACTATCTCCAAGTGGATAGGAAATTGCATTAGATTTTGTTACTCCTACCATGGAAAGAAAACTCAAGAAAACATCAGGCCTCACTCTACAAGGGCTACAGCCACTACCACAGCCTTCTTACGAGGAGTGGGTACTAAGGACATTTTAGAGGCTGCTACTTGGAGCTCCGTGCATACATTTGCCAAGCATTATAATTTACCCTTATACTCTAGATCCCGAGCAGGTTTTGCCACTGCTGTTTTGCAAGGGATCTTAACTACACCATAACTTTATTTTTCCTCCTCCCCCAGTTTGGCTATGGTATTCTACCCATTTGTAAGGACTGCAGATGCATCCTTGAAGGACATAGTACAGTTTTGTACCTACCATAAATGTAGATGTCCGATAGGAATGCATCTGCAGTCAGGATTACCCACCGCCTTTCCCTCTCTGGTGCTCCTAGGGTATTTGCCCATCTTATAGCTAGCTTGGGGAATCTATTATGGTGTATTTGTTTGTATATATGTACATACATGCTTATTTTTTGTGTTTGCTCTCTACTATTTGGAATCATTGGCATTTATCCAAATTTAGCCTTCCAAGAGGGCACCTGGCATCTGGGGCAAGAAACACTGAGGAAAATGGCGTCGGCTGATGCCTTTATACCCGAATAACTGCAGCTATGACGTCGGGTGAAGTGCGACACCAGCCGAGGCCAGACCCAGACTTTGGAATCCGGCCGACCGAAGGGCTACCTGACGACAGGACAACCCATTTGTAAGGACTGCAGATGCATTCCTATCGGACATCTACATTTATGGTAGGTACAAAACTGTACTTTCGCAAGTGCCGGTCGGCCAGCTCCTGAGATTTACGAACAGTATTTCAGCCAAAGTCATCTTTAAAGCTAAGTACCCCGTTGGGGAAACTTTTCTTGCCTCAGACCGATGTCAGACAGTTAATAATTGCGTTTCTTGTGGGAAGCAAATACCGCATAAGGATTTTCACTCTTACTGTATATCTTGCTTTAGGGCCAGACCACGACGTCTCGGCCTGCCGTGTTTGTGCTAGGTTTAACAAGCGCACTATTAAGCGCCGGGCGGAGTTCGCCCTTCATTATTTCGGCAAAAAAATTAATTATCATGTCGGATACACCGCCAATTTTAGGCAAAAAACGCAAGGATAAGGATAGACATCCGAGACCTGCACCGAGTACTGAGATCACACTTAGGCCGACTACCGGTTCTCCGGTTCTCAGCGAGGTGCCTACGCAGCCCCTGACTACTGATGAAACTATTTTACCGGCGACTTCAGTACCCGAGGCCGCAGGATCCTCGGTCCCCATTCCCACTGCAGATACTGATGCCACTCTTGGCGGGGAAACTGAAATTTCAGTGAGGCCTGCCATTTCTGAAGGCGTTTTCAGGCCTACCACCTCTTCTATTAAATTATTCACCAAGTCTAAAGCTGCAATGAAAATTAAAAAAACAAGGGCCTCAGACCCCCTCTCAAGGCCCCATGCCTAAAAAACAGATGCTTAAAATGGCTGAGGATTTGATTACTCTCATCAGGGGATGTCCTTCAAGGATGCATCTGCAGTCATAACATATGGGTTGTCCTGCCTCAGGCAGCCCTTCGGTCAGCCGGATTCCAAAGTCTGGGTCTGGCCTCGGCTGATGTCGCACTTCACCCGTCATAGCTCCTGGGGTATAAAGGCATCAGCCGACGCCATTTTCCTCAGTCTTTCTTGCCGTGCGGTGCCCGAAGCAGAAGCTGTTCGCAAGTGCCGGTCGGTCAGATCCAGAGATTTCAGCTACCGAAGACTTCTAAAAAAGCTAAGTACCCCGTTGGGGACTCTTTCTTGCCTCAGCCGATGTCAGACAAAGTAAATAATTGTTTAACTTGTGGGAAACAAATACCTCATAAGGATTTCCACTCTTACTGCCTTCCTTGCTTAGGCCCAGACCACAACGTATCAGCTTGTTTAGCCTGTGCTTCCTTCAACCGACGGGCACTTAGACGTCGGTCGGAGTTTGCAGAAGAGTTTTTTGGTCCCGCTTTTGCATATAAAATGCCGTCGGACACTCCGACTACACATTTAGCCAAAAAACGCAAGGAAAAGGACCGACACTCGTGGCCCGCGGTTTCGGCTGAAACCACGGTTAGGCCTACCGCGAGTGTCTTGGTTTCGGCTGAAACAGAGTCCTCGGTTCTTCCTTCTGCCGAAAGCATGCCTCCGACAACCGAGGCCACAGAGGCCCCGGCTGAGTCGGCTACAGAAATTCCTACCGAAGAAGCAGGCGCACAAGAATTGTCCAACACCATTCCGTTGGACATCTCTACTCCTGCACGTGGGGCAGCTAGACCCCATGCTTCTATGTCTATTAAGGCCTTCTCCAGGGCTAAAGCAGCTAAACTTTCCAAGGCCTTACCTACAAAAGCTTCCTCTCTCAGACCTTCCTCAAGTTCTCAGATTCTCAGCCTTGCTGAGGACCTTATATCTCTGATCAGGGGATCCCAACCTCACCCAGACAGGGCCTCACAACCTCCTCCTGAAAAAAGGCCTAGGACTGAACCCCCTGAACCTCTCTCCTCTGACTATTCCTTGGATGGATCAGATTTATCAGACCATCAGGAAGGACCATACTCACCTTATGAGGATTCGGATGCAGAAGACTCCATTCCTTCTGCCTCCCCCCCAGAAGAATTTTCATTTGGGGAAACTCTACACTCAATGAGGGAACACTTCCAATAGCAGGGTCAGGATTTTTCTGATTCTAGAAAAAGGCTAAGGACTTTTTTACACTTGCCACAGCATAGGCCTTTAGCCATACTACCTGTACTATCAGTTGTTGATGCATACAATGATGCCAGTTCTGCCCCTGATTCTCTTCCCCCGGCCCTTGCCAAACCTGACAGATATTACAGGGTCCCGGATTCTCACTTCCACTTGTACAAGGCCCATGCTGCAGACCCAGAAACTATTTCTCAGGGCCCTAAGGGTGTTGCAGCTGCCTCTGCCAAAAACCCCCTACCCTCTGAAAGAGAATCAAGAGCATTAGAGAGATGGGGTAAAAAGGTTTATACATCTGCTACTCTTTCTGCCAGGGCTTTAAACTGCCAATTTCACATGATACAGTACCAGGAATTTTTGTTAGATCGGCTGAATAAAAAGCTTTCCTCTCCTGAACCTTTAGACCGCAAGTCCCTTCAGGATTTGGTACACAACTCCCAGCAGGTCAGTAATCATTTCTTAAAATGTGGCTATGATGCACTGGAGGCTTCATTTAGATCAGCTATGACTGGAGCAGTGATTCGAAGGCATGCCTGGCTAAAAGAGCAATCCTTGCCAGACCATGTTAAGTCTAAACTCTTAGATGCCCCTATGGAGAAACAAAGTTTATTTGGCTCCCCTGCACAGGAGGTTCTAAAGAAAGTGGAAGAAAAAGCAAAATCTGTGCAAACAGTCAAGGATTTTCTGCAGGTCCAACCCCCGAGGTTCAGCAGAAATTGGCCTTCAAAGAATTGGTCCTTTCCAGACACCTCCAGAGCACAGAGAGGCAGAAATAGACACCCAAGAGGCAGAGGTCAATCAAGGGGTGCCTACAGGGGTCGTCAGTGGCAACCTGCCAACCAGAGGAGTACCGCCACAGCTGCGACTACAACCACTTCCACAGGACAGACACAATGACGTGGCTCTGATTCCGCCTACCAGGGAACAACTGGAAGCACCCTTGGGCGGAAAGTTAGCTTTATTTTCAAAAAACTGGCATTGCATTACAGGAGACAAATGGACATTGCAAACAATAGACAAAGGCTACAGGTTTCACTTCCACGCTTTACCAAAAAAGAGAGGAATGCCAAACCTTCCACCAAGCCAGAAGTCAGAGGCTCTAAAACAAATCATCAACTTACTAAGGATGAGAGCAATAGAAAAGGTGCCATCTATGGAACAAGGCCAAGGATTTTACTCCAGACTATTCCTTGTACCAAGAAAAGAAACTCAATGGAGGCCTATTCTCGACTTGTCCGCACTGAACACATATCTCATTGTACCAGAATTCAAGATGCTGACCCTACAGCAACTTCCCATGTTGGGCAAGGAGTCTTGGCTGGTGACTCTAGATCTCAAGGAGGCATACCTGCACGTCCCTATACGACCAGATTGCAGAAGACACCTCCGATTTCTTGCAGGATCAGAGCATTATCAATTCTCAGCATTGCCCTTTGGCTTATCTACTGCGCCCAGAGTATTCACGAAATGCCTGGCATCAGTAATTGCACATTGCAGGCTTCAGGGAATTCAGATCTACCCATACCTGGACGACTGCTTAATACAAGCGGACAACAAGACAAAAATAATAAAGGATTTGGCCTATGTCATACAACTGTTGCAAGCCTTGGGATACACAGTCAACATACAGAAGTCAAGACTAGTGCCATCCCAAAGGATAACATTTTTGGGTGCAGAACTGGACACAATAACTCAGATGGCTTTTCTCACAGAAGAAAAACAAAAGCAACTACCAGTCTACTTCATGGCATTGACAAGACAAACTCGGCTTACTGCAAGGAAAGTCCTGCAGGCCTTGGGTTACATGGCATCTTGCATAATCTTGATCCCACATGCCAGGCTGCATATGAGAAAATTACAGTGGTACCTAAGGAATGTATGGTCTCAACACAGACACAGTCTAGAAACCATGATACCAATCATTCCATGCCTGAAAAAAGAATTCCTGTGGTGGGTTCAGGCCTGCCAGACCAACAGAGGGTTGCCTTTCCACAAACCACAACCAAGGAAGACCATCACCACGGACGCCTCAGACCTAGGCTGGGGGGCACACATGGAAGACAAGTGTATCCAAGGCCTATGGTCTCAAGACCAGCTGAATCTACACACAAATCTAAAGGAGATGCTGGCAGTGAAGCATGCAATCGAGGCATTCAAATCATTCCTCCAGCAAGGACACCTGCTGATAAGGACGGACAATACCACAGTCATGTGGTACATCAACAAACAGGGAGGCACGCATTCCTACCCTCTATGCCGGATGGCAATGGACCTGTGGAACCTAGGCCTGAATCTCAACATTCAACTGCAGGCCAGATTCATACCAGGAAAAGAGAATTCACTAGCAGACAGCTTAAGCAGAACTACCACGGATGCTCACGAATGGATGCTGCACCAGACATCTTCAAAAACATAACAAAGAAATGGGGAATGCCAGAGATAGACCTGTTCGCCTCCCCACTCAACCACCAACTGAAGAAATTCTGCTCAAGAGAATACCACCCACAAGCCTGGAGGGTGGACTCCCTTTCTTTCAGCTGGAAGGCCCTGACAGTTTATGCCTTTCCACCTCTCCCATTGATGTAAAAAGTTCTACTGAAGATCAGGGAGGAACAGCCAAAGGTGATTCTGATAGCTCCAGACTGGCCAAGGCAGCATTGGTACCCGCTACTGAGAAGCATGTCTCGGACGAACTCATGGCCTCTACCTCTATGGCCTTTACTCCTAACGCAGAACAACTACAAGACCCTGCATCCAAACTTGAAAACGCTGCAGCTATCTGCCTGGAAAATTGCATAAAACAAAACCAATCTGTTTTATCTGAGAGGGTCAAGGACATTATCCTGGAGGCTCGCAGACCCTCCACAAGGAAAACATACTCAGCCAAATGGAAGAGATTCCTCATTTGGAGTGCATCAAAGGGAACAAATGTTACACTGGCAAACCTAGCACACATCCTATAATACTTAGCAGAACTGTTCCACAATGGCCTGTCCTATTTTTCCATTAAGATTCATGCTTCAGCAATTTCAACAGAGTACAACATGGATCCTCCTATCTTCTCTCACCCTCTCCTCAGACAATTTTTAAGAGGGTTCAAAAATGTAAAACCTCCAAGGAAACCACCTCTGCCTGCATGGGATCTCAATTTTGTGCTGGAAAAATTAACACTTCCCCCTTTTGAACCAGCAGCATCAGCAGACTTACAGTTCTTATCTTGGAAAACTGCTTTCCTTCTAGCAATCACTTCAGCAAGAACGGTATCCGAGTTACAGGCATTAATGGCAGTGCAGCCTTTCCTTATCTTTCACCAGGATAGAGTGTCTCTGAGAACCAATCCTACTTTCATGCCAAAGGTGGTATCCAGGGTATCCTTGAACCAAGCTATTCATTTACCTACGTTCTTCCCTAACCCACAGAACAGGGGGGAAAAAACTACTGCACACCTTGGATGTACACAGACAACTGCGCTACTATCTGGACAGAACTAAGACCAGCAGAAAAACTGACCAGCTTCTGGTAGCATATGCAACAGGAGGGCAAGGAAAAGCAATTTCCAAACAGACAATTTCAAAATGGATAGGAAATTGCATTCGATTCTGCTACTCTTTTCATGGAAAGACAACTCCTGAAAATATCAGGCCTCACTCCACAAGAGCTACAGCCACCACTACAGCTTTCCTACGAGGAGTGGCTACCAAAGACATTTTAGAAGCTGCTACTTGGAGCTCCGTGCATACATTTGCCAAGCATTACAATCTTCCTTTATACTCCAGATCCCGAGCAGGTTTTGCAACTGCAGTTTTACAAGGGATCTTAACTACACCATCATTATTTTAGTGCCTCCTCCCCCAGTTTGGCTATGGTATTCTACCCATATGTTATGACTGCAGATGCATCCTTGAAGGACATAGTACAGTTTTGTACCTACCATAAATGTAGATGTCCGATAGGTATGCATCTGCAGTCAGGATTACCCACCCTCCTTCCCCTCTGTGGTATTCCTAGGGTACTTACCCCTCTCTTAGCTAGCTGGGGGAATCTATTATGGTGTATTTGTTTATATGTATATATACTTTTTGCTTTCTACTGTTTGGAATTTTCTACTTTTATCCAAATTTAGCCTTCCTAGAGGGCACCTGGCATCTGGGGCAAGAAACACTGAGGAAAATGGCGTCAGCTGATGCCTTTATACCCCAGGAGCTATGACGTCGGGTGAAGTGCGACATCAGCCGAGGCCAGACCCAGACTTTGGAATCCGGCCGACCGAAGGGCTGCCTGAGGCAGGACAAACCCATATGTTATGACTGCAGATGCATACCTATCGGACATTTACATTTATGGTAGGTACAAAACTGTACTTTCTCAACCCCCCCCAGACAAAAGACCCAGGTTGGTGGAAGACTACCCTTCCTCAGACCAGGCTTCTGTTACTTCAGACCATTCTGAGGACCAGGATTACACCTATTCCCCATTTGAAGACTCTGATGCTGAGGAGTCTATTCCCTCGGTCTCCCCCTCCCCTGAGGACTTCTCTTTTGGGGGAACCCTGCATACATTGAGAGAGCACTTAGATTCCAAGAAAAGGCTCAGGGAATTTCTACTACTTCCCCAGCATAGGCCCCTGGCTATTCCTCCTGTCTTAGATATTTTGGATGATGTGTACGCAGAAGCCAGTCTTAATCCAGACTCATTACCTCCAGCCCCTGTTAATCCAGACCGATATTACTGGGTTCCTGATTCTCACCAGATCCTCTATAAAAGCCATACTGCTGACCCAGAAACAATTTCACAGGGTCCCAAGGGGATTAAGGCCTCTACTGCTAAAAACCCTTTGCCTTCGGAGAGAGATGGTAGAGCATTAGAAAGGTGGGGGAAAAAGGTGTATACATCAGCCACTTTAACCATGAGGGCATTAAACTGTCAATTTCATATGTTAAAATACCAACAGTTCTTGCTATCTCAGCTGAAAGGCAAAATGACACAAACAGAACAGCCAGACATGAAAGAGTTGCAGGATTTGTTGCATGGAGCAGAACAAGTGGGGAAACATACCTTGCAGTGTGGTTTTGATGCTTTAGAGGCCTCATGCAGAGCTGCTGTCACGGGGTCTGTCATACGTAGACATGCTTGGCTCAAAGAGCAAACCTTACCAGATCATGTCAAAGCAAAGTTACTAGATGCACCACTTCAAAAAGATGTATTGTTCGGTGCTAAAGCTGAGGAGGTACTAAAGAAAATGAAGGAAAAAGTGAAATCTATGCAAACCGTTAAAGATTTCTTGCAGGTGCAGCCTCCACTCTTCAGCAGAAACTGGCCTTCAAAAAATTGGTCCTTTCCAACCACACGGACAGACCCTAAAGGGGCAGATACAGACGCCCAAGGGGTAGAGGACAAGCTCAAGGATCTTACAGAGCTAGACAGTGGCAAACACCAGCCCCCAGAGGTGGAGAAGATACGACCACAGTCATTTAGAAAACAGATGCAATGACTTTTCCCCTATGCCTGCCAAACAAAGATATAATGACAGCACCTTTGGGCAGAAAACTGGCCTTATTTTCAAAAAACTGGCACATTGTTGCACAGGACAAATGGATTCTGGATATTATAGACGGAGGCTACAGGTTCCACTTTCACACCCTTCCAAAAATGAGAGGCATGCCAAACCTGCCACAAAATCAATGGGCAGAGGCACAAAGGCAAATTTCCGCTGTCATGGATATGAAAGCAATTCAAGAGGTACCTGCAAAAGAACAAGGTCAAGGTTTTTATTCAAGGCTATTCCTGGTACCAAGGAAGGACAAAGATTGGAGACCCATCTTAGACCTATCCATTCTAAATACATATCTAGAGGTACCAAAATTCAAGATGCTCACATTATAACAGCTTCTTCCCATGCTGGGCAAGGAGTCTTGGCTGGTAACGTTGGACCTCAAGGAGGCATACCTGCATGTCCCTATCAGACAAGATTGCAGAAGATACCTCAGATTTCTTGCAGGTTCAACCCATTATCAATTCTCTGCATTTCCCTTTTGCTTATCTTCTGCGCCCAGAGTGTTTACGAAATGTCTGGCATCAGTAATTGCCTTCTGCAGACAACGAGGAATCCAAATCTACCCATATCTAGACGACTGCCTGATCCAAGCAGACAGAAAGGACCTTCTATTGCAACATCTGGTGTTTGTAATAAAACTGTTAAACTGCCTGAGGTACACAGTAAACAAAAAGAAATCAAAACTAATACCTTCTCAACTGATAATTTTCATATGTGCCAGCTTAAATACAACAACCCAGATGGCCTACCTCACGCCAGACAAGGGCAACTGTCTCAATACTACAACAAAATGGCAACTTTAACCAGGCTAACTGCAAGGAAAATCCTGCAGGCTCTGGGGTTCATGGCATCTTGCATCCTACTAATACCATTTGCAAAGCTGCATATGAGGAAACTACAATGGTACCTAAAAAACTTATGGTCTCGGCATAGCCACAGCTTGGAAACAATTATACCACTCATTCCATGCCTTCAAAATGAATTTTTGTGGTGGGGTCAAGCATGCCAAAGCAACACAGGTCTTCCTTTCTGTTTACCACAAGCAACTCAAATAATCACAATAGATGCCTCAGACTACGCCTGGGGCGCACACATGGCAGGTCAGTGTATTCAGGGAAAATGGTCCCAAAAAGAGATGCACCTACACATCAACCAAAAGGAGATGCTAGCCGTACAAAATGCTCTTATGACCTTCAGAAGACCTACTGCATCCAGGCCAGCTATTAATAAGGACAGACAACACCACAGTCATGTGGTACATAAATAAACAGGGGGGGGACACATTCATACCCCCTGTGCAGGCAAGCTATGACCCTGTGGAACACAGCACTGGAATTAAATTCAACTACAGGCATAATTCCTGCCAGGGAAGGAAAACACACTGGCAGACAACTTAAGCAGAAATATGACAGACCCACACGAATGGAAGTTGCATCCTCAAGTCTTCTAACTTAAGCAGAAATATGACAGACCCACACGAATGGAAGTTGCATCCTCAAGTCTTCTCAAAGATAACTCTGGCATGGGGACTGCCAGACATAGATCTATTTGCTACCCACAGAAATTACCAGTTGGAAAAATTCTGCTCAAGGACCTATCATCCACAGGCCTGGAAAGTGGACGCACTCTTTCAATTGGACAACATTGACAGTCTATGCCTTCCCGCCTCTACCTCCACTGGCCAAAGTCCTATTAAAAACCAGAGCAGAGAGGCCACAAATGATTCTCATTGCTCCAGACTGGCCACAACAGCACTGGTATCCTCTCCTAAAGAGCCTGTCACACACACCACCATGGATCTTTCCTCAAGTTCCTCTTCTGTTGTCCCAGCACAACTACAAGACCCTTCACAGCCAGCTCAGAACTCTAAATCTAGCTGCATGGAGAATACCTTAGTTTACCAACAAACTCTCCTCTCCAAGGAGGTACAGGATGTCATCTTGGAGGCCAGGAGACCCTCTACTAGAAAATCCTACTCCGCCAAATGGAAACGATTTTGTACCTGGAATCAAGCAAAGGGTCAGAATCCTTAAGTAATAAATATACCTCAGATTTTACAGTACCTAACTGAGTTGTTAAACAGTGGACTCTCCTTCTCTTCCATCAAGATCCACACTTCAGCCATTTCAGCGCAGTACAGTACGGATCCTCCTTTATTCTCACATCCTCTATTAAGGCAGTTCCTCAGAGGGGCAAAAAATATAAAACCCCCACGGGAACTACCAGTTCCAGCTTGGGACCTCAACTTCGTATTGGAGAAGCTGACACTGCCTCCTTTTGAGCCGGCTTCTTCAGCAGAGCTACGATACTTGTCATGGAAAAC
Organism: Protopterus annectens; assembly: GCF_019279795.1. Taxonomy (NCBI): domain Eukaryota; kingdom Metazoa; phylum Chordata; order Ceratodontiformes; family Protopteridae; genus Protopterus; species Protopterus annectens. Next base: position 712,596,617 of record NC_056732.1, on the reverse strand, counting down.
AGCCTTCCTACTGGCTATTACCTCAGCACGCAGGGTTTCGGAGCTACAGGCCCTCATGGCTGTGCAACCATTCATCATTTTCCATCAGGACAGGGTCTCCTTACGAACCAACCCTAGCTTCATGCCAAAGGCAATATCCAGTGTGGCTTTGAATCAGTCCATTCATTTACCTACCTTTTATCCAAATCCACAGAACAAAGGAGAGAGGCTACTACACTCCTTGGACATTCACAGGCAACTTCGTTATTACTTGGACAGAACAAAGTCATTCAGAAAATCTGAGCAGCTCTTTGTGTCGTATGCTACAGGTGCTCAAGGAAAGGCGATTTCCAAACAGACTATTTCAAAATGGATAGCCCACTGCATACGCTTTTGTTTTTCATTTCATGGAAAATCAGTGCCTGTATACATCAGATCCCAGTCCACCAGGGCTACAGCTACCTCAGCAGCTTTCCTCAGGGGGGTCCCTACCAAGGACATTTTGGAAGCAGCTACTTGGAGTTCAATGCACACTTTCTCCAAACACTACCACCTTCCACTATACTCAAAATCTAGAGCGGGCTTTGCCACAGCAGTCCTGCAGGGCATTCTAGCCCCTCCTAATTCCGCTTAGTACCAGCCACCCTTAGCTTTGGGATTCTACCCAAGTGTGATGACTGCAGCTGAATGACGATGAACATAGTACAGTTTTGTACCTACCATAAATGTAGATGTTAGAGTGCTCATACAGCTGCAGTCCAGGTTACCCTTCCTCCATCCCCTCTTAGGACAGGACGTAGGACAAACACCTTTTACATACAACCTATTTGGGGTATTCCTTTATGGTGTATTTGCTTGCAACTACTGTTTTGATTTATCTACTTATGTATGTTTGCATGACATCATGTTTTGCCTTCCTTTCTGGGGGCACCTGACATTTGGGGCAAGAAAAACTGAAGAAAATGGCGTCAGCTGCCTCTTTTATACCCCTGCCGCACTGACGTCAGGGAAGAAGCAACGGCAACCGACGCCGGACCTAGACTTTGGAATTCGGCCGACCGAGGACCCGCCTGATGGCAGGATAACCCAAGTGTGATGACTGCAGCTGTATGCACACTCGAACATCTACATTTATGGTAGGTACAAAACTGTACTTTATCCTGCCGTCAGGCGGTTCCCCAGTCTGCCTGAGTTCAAAAGTCTTGGTCCGGCGTCGGTTGCTGTCGTCTCCTCCCTGACGTCAGAGCGACAGGGCTGTATAAGATGCAGCCAACACCATTTTCTTCAGTCTTTCTTGCCGCGCGGTGCCCGAAGCAGAAGCAGTTTGCAAGTGCCGGTCGGCAGACTCCTGAGATTTTCATTCCGAATCAAGAACCGAAGTCTTCTACAAAGCTAAGTACCCCGTTGGGGAAACTTTTTCTTGCCTCAGACCGATGTCAGTAAAAGTTAATAACTGTATTTCTTGTAGGAAGCAAATACCTCATAAGGATTTCCACTCCTATTGTATTCCATGCCTAGGCCCAGACCATGACGTCACTGGTTGTCGGTTTTGTGCTAGGTTTAACAAGCGCACTATTAAACATCGGTTTGATTTTGCCCGACATTATTTTGGCAGAAAATTCAGTTACACCATGCCGTCGGAACTTCCGACGACCGGATTACATAAAAAGCCAAGGACAGGCATCCGAGGCCCAAAACTGACGAAGCCTCTTCTAGGCCTGTCACCGGTTCTCCGGTTTTCAGCGAAGCGCCTACGCAGCTCCTGACTACCACATCCACAGAACCACAGACCGCCTCCGACTCCCACATGGAGCTGGCTGGGCCTTCGGACGCTCTGTTTTCAGCCTGCCGAAACTAACCCTTCTGAGGGAACCGAAGTAGCTGAGCAACCCACAGCTTCAAAGGGTGTCTTCAGACCTACCCAGTTAACTTTTAAACCCTCTGCTAAGTCTAAGGCCCCATTAAAAACAAAGAAACAGATACAGCATTCTCCAGGACAGGCTTCCATGCCTAAGAAACAAATGCTTCAAAATGGCCGAAGACCTAATCACCCTGATCAGGGGGTCCCATCCCCCTCCTTATAAAAGGCCCAGACAGGATGCAGATTATGAATCTTCCGACCAGGTGTCCATTTCTTCAGATTCATTCTCCGACCTAGGATATTCCTTACCCCCTTATGAGGATTCGGATGCTGAGGAATCAATTCCATCAGCCTCTCCACCTGAGGACTACTCCTTTGGGGAGACCTTACATAGCATGAGGGAGCATTTCCATTGGGAAGGCCAGGATTACTCAGAATCCAAGAAAAGGCTCAGAGACTTCCTTTTATTGCTTCAACACAGACCCCTTGCTATTCCGCCAGTGTTGGATATTGTGGATGATGTGTACACTGAATCCAGCTTAAACCCTGACTCCTTACCTCCAGCCCCAGTTAAACCTGATAGATATTACAGAGTCCCTGACTCTCACAAATTTCTGTATAAAAGCCCTGTTGCTGACCCTGAAACTATTTCTCAGGGACCCAAAGGGATTAAGGCCTCATCAGCAAAAAAAACAGTTCCCTCTGACAGAGATTCCAGAGCATTAGACAGATGGGGAAAGAATGTATATACGTCTGCAACTTTAGCAATGAGAGCCTTAAATTGCCAGTTTCACATGCTAAAATATCAGCAATCTTTGATGTCTCAGTTGAAACAAAAGATGCTTCCAGATTCAGATCCTCCTAATTTTAAAGAAATGCAGGATTTATTGTATGCAGCTGAACAAGTGGAAAAACATACTTTGCAATGTGGGTTTGATTCCTTAGAGGCCTCCTGTAGAGCAGCAGTCACAGGCTCTGTCATTAGAAGGCATGCTTGGTTAAAAGAGCATACATTACCAGATCTTGTTAAGGCAAAATTATTGGATGCACCTTTACAGCGGGATGTGTTGTTTGGAGTTAAGGCAGAGGAGGTATTAAGATGGGAGGATAAGGCAAAATCCATGCAAACGGTGAAGGATTTCTTACAGGTTCAGCCTCCTCGTTTTAGCAGAAATTGGCCAACAAAGAATTGGTCCTTTCCAGTCACAGACAGACCACAAAGAGGCAGATACAGACGTCCAAGAGGTAGAGGTCAAGCACAAAGTCTTACAGGCCTCTACAATGGGCTACACCTGGCCAGAAATTAGGGGAAGACAGGCCAGAACCTTATAAAAAGCAGCCTCAATGACTTCCCACTACAGCTGCCAAACAGTTCTCTCTTGGCAGCCCCCTTAGGAGGAAAACTGGCACTTTTCTATCACAATTGGCTTTGCATCACCAAAGACAAATGGGGTTCTCAGCATTGTATCTCAACGTTACAGGTTCCAATTTCACACTTTGCCAAGGTTAAAAATAATGCCAAATCTTCCACCAAATCAATGGGCAGAGGCTCAAAAACAAATTACAGCACTCATGGACTTGAGAGCTATTCAAAAGGTACCACCACAGGAGCAAGGACAAGGATTTTATTCAAGACTCTTTCTGGTTCCCAGAAAGGACAAAGCCTGGAGACCCATTCTGGATCTTTCTTCTCTAAACACTTACCTGGATGTTCCGAAATTCAAAATGTTGACACTACAGCAGCTTCTTCCCATGATGGGCAAGAAAGCTTGGCTCATGACTTTGGACCTCAATGAGGCATACCTGCATGTCCCTATCAGACAAAACTGCAGAAGATACCTCAGATTTCTAGCTGGTTCAATGCACTATCAATTCTCTGCACTGCCCTTTGGCTTATCTACTGCGCCCAGGGTCTTCACAAAGTGCCTGGCACCAGTAATTGCATTTTGCAGGCAAAAAGGAATTCAAATTTATCCATACCTGGACGACTGCCTGATTCAAGCAGAAAGCAAGGACATTCTTCTAAAGCATCTGGCATTCGTAAAAAAGTTAAGTGGCCTGGGGTACACAGTAAACGAAAAGAAATCAAAACTAGTGCCCTCACAACAGATAATATTCCTGGGTGCCAGCTTGAACACAACGGCCCAGATGGTTTATCTCACGCCAGACAAGCAAGGACAACTGACTCAATACTTTCAATTGATGGCAACAAAGACCCAACTCCCTGCAAGAAAAATTCTGCAGGCTTTGGGCTACATGGCATCTTGCATACTGCTAATTCCATATGTCAGACTGCATATGAGAAAACTACAATGGTACCTAAAAGAGTGTATGGTCTCAACACTGTCAAAGTTTGGAAACTGTTATACCACTAATTCCTTGCCTTCAACAGGAGTTTCGATGGTGGGCTCAAGCTTGTCACCTCAACAAGGGACAGCCTTTTACTCAACCCACAGCCAGGCAATCACTGACAACAGATGCATCGGATTATGCCTGGGGAGCACACATGGCAGGAAAATGTATTCAGGGCGAGTGGCCCACAGAGCAAAGGCATCTTCACATCAATCAAAAAGAGATGCTAGCTGTACAAAATGCACTTATAGCTTTCAAGGACCTGCTGCATCCAGGACAACTACTACTAAAGACAGACAACACCACAGTTATGTGGTACATAAGCAAGGGGGCACGCACTCCTACCCCCTCTGCAGACAAGCCATGACCTTGTGGAACACAGCTCTAGACTAGCAAGTTAATCTGCAAGCACAATTCCTGCCAGGGGAGAAAAACACACTGGCAGACTACCTAAGCAGAAACATCATGGATCCCCACGAATGGGAATTAAATCCACAAGTATTCAGAATAACACAAAAATGGTGGAGCCCGGACATAGATCTGTTTGCATCCCCAGTGAACTGCCAGCTACAGAAATTCTGCACAAGGAGTTACCATCCACAAGCATGGAAATTCGATGCCCTCTCATTCAGCTGGAAAAATTTGCAAGTATACGCTTTCCCTCCTTTACCTCTCTTTCCAAAGGTACTCATAAAAGCCAGGCAAGAAGAGCCAAATATGATCCTGATTTCACCAGACTGGCCACGCCAGCACTGGTACCCAATCTTAAAGAACTTAGCACAAGAACCACCCTGGATTTTTCCTCAAATCCCACATTTACTGACACTGCACAACAATTAGATACTTCACAGCCAGCTAAAGACCTTAAACCTAGCTGCATGGAAAATTCCTTAGTCAAGCAAGCAATGCCGCTCTCCAAAGCTGTTATGGATGTCATTCTGGAGCACCAGGAAAGCCTGCTCGGATAAATGGAAGAGATTCTGTGCCTGGAACCAGGCGCACAGCCTTGACCCTCTTGTCCCAAACATTCCTCAGATACTTCAATATTTAACTGAGATGCTGGACAAGGGCCTCTCCTCCTCATCAGTCAAGATCCACGCCTCAGCCATTTTGCTCATTACAACACGGGTCCACCAATTATTTCTAATCCTGTGCTCAAACAGTACCTCAGAGGGGCTAAAAACATAAGACTGCCCCATAGAGCACCTACCCCAACTTGGGACCTCAACTTTGTTTTGGAAAAATTAATTTTACCTCCTTTTGAGCCAGCTAACACAGCAGAATTAAAATACATCTCTTGGAAAACTGCTCTGCTACTGGCAATAACAGCACGAAGAGTTTCAGAATTACAGGCACTAATGGCAGTGGAACCTTTCCTCATTTTCCACCAGGACAGGGTGTCTTTAAGAACTAACCCTACGTTTATGCCAAAGGTGGTATCAAGTGTGGCTCTAAACCAAACTATTCATTTGCCAACTTTCTATCCAAAACCACAGAACAAGGGGGAGAAACTACTACATTCTTTGGACATTCACAGGCAGTTACGATTCTACTTGGACAAAACCAAAGCTTTCAGAAAATCTGAGCAATTATTGGTAGCATATGCTGCAGGAGCACAGGGAAAAGCCATTTCAAAACAGACTATCTCAAAATGGATAGGACATTCTATACGTTTCTGCTATACTCACCATGGGAAACCTTTACCTAGCAGCATTAGATGTCACTCCACCAGGGCAACAGCCACTTCAACTGCCTACCTCAGAGGAATACCTACCAAGGATATTTTGGAAGCAGCAACATGGAGTTCTGTGCATACCTTCACCAAGCATTACCATTTGCCTTTATACTCCAAATCCAGAGCTGGCTTCGCCGCTGCTGTGCTGCAGGGCCTTCCCTAATGCCTTATAGAACCAGCCTCCCTACCTCAGCTTTGGGATTCCACCTAAGTGTAATGACTGCAGCAGTGTAACACGATGAACATAGTACAGTTTTGTACCTACCATAAATGTAGATGTTCGAATGTAAACACTGCTGCAGTCCAGGTTACCCTCCTTCCTTCCCTTGTTACTTGCTGGTACGTACCTATGCCTTCTACCCTTTACTACCTATGGGAGTATTTGCTGGTAACTGAAAGTTGTTTGCTTTTCTTATGTATGTTTTATTAGCAATTTGAATTGCCTACCTATGTGGGGGCACCTGACATCTGGGGCAAGAAAACCCTGAAGGAAATGGCGTCAGCTGCATCTTATATACACGTCGCTCTGACGTCAGGGAGGAGGCGACCGCAACCAATGCCGGACCAAGACTTTGGAACTCAGGCTGACTGGGGAGAACCGTCTGACGGCAGGATAACCCAAGTGTAATGACTGCAGCAGTGTTTACACTCTAACATCTACATTTATGGTAGGTACAAAACTGTACTTTCTCTGCACTTCACTTTGGCTCATCTACTGCGCCCAGGGTATTCACAAAGTGCCTAGCTCCAGCCATTGCATTTTGCAGGCAGAGAAATATTCAGATTTAACCATACTTGGATGATTGCCTGATTCAGGCAGAAAAGTCAGGACTTGCTATTACAACACCTGGCATTTGTAGAGAGACTTCTAACCTCACTGGGGTACACCATCAATGAGAGGAAATCATACCTAGTACACTGCCAACAGATTGTATTCCTGGGAGCAAGCTTGAATACAACTTCCCAGATGGCATTCCTCACTCCGGAGAAACAAGTTTCTTTGACAATCTACTTCATCCTACTGGCCACAGAAACCCAGCTATATGCAAGGAAAATCCTGCAAGCCCTGGGTTCATGTTCTCTTGCATTCTGTTCATTCCATATGCAAGACTGCATATGAGGAAACTTCAGTGGTATCTAAAAAGTCTGTGGTGTCAACATTCTCAGGACCTGGAAACAATGATTCCTATCATTTCTTGTCTCAGGCCAGAGTTCCTTTGGTGGGCAGAGTCCTGCTACCACAACAAGCGACTCCCTTTCATTCTACCCCCTGATGCCCAAACCCTAACAGATGCATCTGACCATGCATGGGGGGCTCACATGGCAGGGCAGTGCATTCAGGGCAAATGGAACTCAAAACAGATGCACCTGCATATCAATCAAAAAGAACTGTTAGCTGTACAGAATGCTCTGACAGGCTTCAAAGACCCTATTCTTCCAGTACAACTATTGGTAAAAACACTACCCACTCTGCAGACTAGCCATGGCTCTTTGGAACCCAGCCTTGAGCTACCAAGTGAACCTGCAAGCTCAATTCCTGCCAGGCAGACTAAATTCCCTGGCAGGCAACTTGAGCAGAAATATCAAGGACCCACACGAATGCAAACTGGAACCCAAAATATTCAAGCTCTTGAGGAACAAATGGGGGACACCAGAGGTAGACCGGTTTCCCTCCCCTCAGAGCTACCAATTGAACAAATTCTGCATCACAACTCCCCACAGTCAAGCTTAGAAAGTGGATGCCCTGTACTTTACCAGGGAAGCTCCTCAGTTTATGCCTTTCCCCATCTGCCTCTCCTTTCGAAGGTTCTACTAAAGATCAAACAGGACAAGCCAAGGACAATACTGATTGCCCCAGACTGGCCACACCAGCACTGGTACCCCCTTTTGTGCAGTGTAACAGTGCTGCAACCATGGTACCTGCCTCAGACCTCTTCCCTGCTCTCCCAGCAGGTGGGCCAGATTCTGCACCCTCCGCTTCAAACCCTGAACCTTGCAGCCTGGCTAATTCCATGAGCTCACCTATAGCAACCCTCCGTAAGCAGGTGCTGGATGTCATTCTTGAGGCAAGGAGGCCTAATATTAGAAAATCCTATTCATAAAAGTGAAAAAGATACTGTTCCTGGAGCCATGCTCAGGGAATAGGCACAACGGTACCCAGCTTACCGCACATTCTAGACTATTTAACCGAAATGCTTCACAGGGGCCTATCTTTTTCTTCAATCAAGGTTCATGCTTCTGCCATTTCAGCACATTATAATACTGAGCCACCCCTTTTCTCTCATCCCCTGCTAAAACAATTCCTTACAGGGGCCAAAAATTTAAGACCCCACAGGAGAACTCCCACTTTAGCCTGGGACCTTAACTTTGTATTGGAAAAACTCACTCTTCCCCCCTTGAACCAGCTGCTACAGCAGAGTTGAAATTCCTTTCTTGGAAAACGTCCTTACTTCTAGCCATCACTTCAGCAAGAAGAGTGTCTGAACTGCAGGCCCTCATGGCAGTGGAACCCCCCCCCCATCATTATCTCCCATGTGGACAGGGTTTCCCTCAGGACTAGTCCATCCTTTATGCCCAAGGTGGTGTCTAGTGTGTCTCTAAACCAGTCCATTCATTTGCCTACTTTTTTCTCTAGTCATCAAAATAAGGGGGAAAGGATACTGCATTATCTGGACGTGTGCAGACAGCTTAGATTCTATCTGGACAGAACTAAGCCTCTCAAAATCTGACCAGCTGATAGTTAGCTTTGCTGCAGGGGCAGAGGGGGAAGGCCATTTCAAAGCAAACCATTTCCAAATGGATAGCCCATTGCATCCATTTCTGTTACAAGCACCATGGAAATCCTACCCCACAGGGGGATAAGATCACATTCCACCAGGGCTGCATCTACCTGTACGGCATTTTTCAGAGGAGTCCCTACCAGGGACATCCTGGAAGCTGCTACCTGGAGTTCTCTCCATACTTTCACCAAGCATTACCACCTGCCTATCTTTTCTAAATCCAGAGTTGGATTTGCCACAGCAGTCTTACAGGGCCTGATTGCTGGTACCAATGTTCTTTAACTGCCTCCACCCTTTCTTAGCTTTGGGAATCAACCCAAATGTGATGACTGCAACAGTGAAACACGAAGAACATAGTACAGTTACCATAAATGTAGATGTTCAAGTGTATTCACTGTTGCAGTCCTGGTTACCCTCCTTCCAGCCCCTCTGACTTCTCTTGGGCTCTACCTTTCCTTCTTATTTGGAATATATTACATCATGTGTATTTGCTTTTTGCTGGTGGTGGTGATCTTCGTGTTTCACTGTTGCAGTCATCACATTTGGGTTATCTGCCTGCAGGTAGCCCTCAGCCGGCCTGAATACCAGAGTCTTCTGATTTCTGCATCAGATGCTGTCACTTCTTCCATGACGTCAGGTCGTCAGGGGTATATAATATGCAGCCGATGCCATTACATCAGTCTTTCTTGCTGTGCGGTGCCCAAAGCAGAAGCAGATGTCCTTCAAGGATGCATCTGCAGTCCTTACAAATGGGTTGTCCTGTCGTCAGGCAGCCCTTCGGTCGGCCGGATTCCAAAGTCTGGGTCTGGCCTCGGCTGGTGTCGCACTTCACCCGACATCATAGCTGCAGTTCTTCGGGTATAAAGGCATCAGCCGACGCCATTTTCCTCAGTCTTTCTTGCCGCGTGGTGCCCGAAGCAGAAGCTGTTCACAAGTGCCGGTCGGTCAGAACCAGAGATTACTACTACCGAATACAACTTCGAAGACTTCTAAAAAGCTAAGTACCCCGTTGGGGACTCTTTCTTGCCTCAGCCGATGTTAGAAAAAGTGAATAACTGTTTAACTTGTGGGAAACAAATACCTCATAAAGATTTCCACTCTTACTGCTTACCTTGTTTAGGCCCAGACCACAACGTAGCAGCTTGTCTAGCCTGTGCTTCTTTTAACCGACGGACGCTTAGACGTCGGTCCGAATTTGCTGAGCAGTTTTTCGCTCTGATTTTGCTTATAAGATGCCGCCGGATCCTCCGACTACACAAATAACCAAAACGCAAGGAAAAGGACCGACACTCGCGGTCCGCGGTTTCGCTGAAACCGCGGTTAAGCAAACCGCGAGTGTCTCGGTTTCGGCTGAAACCGAGCAAGCGGTTCTTCCTTCGGCCGAAAGCATGCCTTCTACCGAGGCTTCTTCTAACCTCGTGGAATCGGCTTCTGAAATCCAACCTGCTGTTGCGATTTCTCAGGAATTATCAGACACTATTCCCTTGGATATTTCTACTCCTGCACGTGGAGCTGCTAGGCCTCCTGCAGCCATGTCCATTAAGGCCTTTGCCAGGGATAAAGCAGCTAAAGCTACAAAAACTGTGCCTGTTAAGACCCCCTCCTCACAGGCCCAGTTCCAGTTCCCAAATGCTTTCTTTGGCAGAGGATCTTATTTCTTTAATCCGGGGATCCCAGCCTCATCCGGACAGGGCCCTCTCACCCACCTCCAGAGAAGAGGCCTAGAGCAGAGCCCCCTGAACCAGTGTCCACGGATGATACCTCTGATGATTCAGATAATGCAGACCCTCCAGAGGCTCCTTATTCCCCTTACGAAGACTCTGATGCTGAAGAGTCCATTCCTTCTGCCTCTCCACCTGAGGAATTTTCCTTTGGGGAAACCTTGCATGCTATGAGGGAACAATTCCAATGGCAGGGCCAAAATTTTTCAGACTCCAGAAAAAGGCTTAGAACCTTCTTGCATTTACCACAACATAGGCCTTTAGCTATACCTCCAGTTCTTTCTGTCGTAGATGATGCATTTAATGATGCTTGTACTGCTCCTGATTCATTACCTCCGGCCCCTGCTAAGCCCGATAGGTACTACAGGGTCCCGGACACGCATCACCACTTATACAAGGCTCCTTTTGCAGATCCCGAAACTATCTCCCAGGAGCCTAAGGCTGTAGCATCTACCTCTGCTAAAAATCCCCTCCCCTCTGAAAGGGAATCCAGATCCTTGGAGAGATGGGGTAAAAAAGTTTACACTTCTGCTACTCTGTCAGCTAGGGCCTTGAACTGTCAGTTTCATATGATCCAATATCAAGAATGTATGCTTGACCAGTTAACTAAAAAACTGTCCTCTGATGAACCTTTTGATAAGAAGTATGTTCAGGAAATGGTACATAACATTCAGTAAGTTAGTAACCATTCTTTAAAATGCGGCTATGATGCACTGGAGGCTTCCTTTAGATCAGCCATGACTGGCACAGTCATCAGAAGGCATGCATGGTTGAAAGAGCAGGCCTTACCGGACCATGTCAAATCAAAACTGTTAGATGCTCCCATGGACAAGGCCAATTTATTTGGTTCTCCTGCACAACTGGTACTGAAGAAGATGGAGGAGAAGGCAAAATCTGTACAAACAGTAAAAGATTTCTTACAGGTCCAACCTCCAAGGTTTAGCAGGAATTGGCCCTCCAAAAATTGGTCCTTTCCAGACTCCTCTAAAGCACAGAGGGGCAGGAACAGGCGATCAAGAGGCAGAAACCAATCCAGGGGTGCCTACAGGGGATGCCAGTGGCAGGGTAACAACCACCGAGGCACAGACACAGCCACCACCACTGCAACAGGACAATCACAGTGACTTGGCTCTGGCCCCGCCTACCAGGGAACAACTAGAAGCACCCTTAGGCGGAAAGCTAGCCTTATTCTCAATAAACTGGCATTACATCACAAGAGACAAGTGGATTTTACAGACAATGGACCAAGGCTACAGATTCCACTTCCATACCCTTCCAGGGAAAAGAGGAATGCCAAACCTACCTCCAAATCAAAAGACAGAAGCTCTAAAACAAATATCCCAATTATTAAGGATGAGAGCTGTGGAAAAGGTACCATCTATGGAGCAAGGAAAGGGATTTTACTCCAGACTCTTCCTGGTACCAAGAAAAGAAAACAAATGGAGGCCTATTCTCGACCTGTCCGCTTTAAACACATTCCTCATTGTTCCAAAATTCAAAATGCTGACTCTACAGCAGCTTCTTCCCATGCTGGGCAAGGAGTCTTGGCTGGTGACTCTAGATCTCAAGGAGGCATACCTGCACATCCCCATACGACCAATTTGCAGAAGATACCTCAGATTTCTTGCAGGATCAGAGCATTATCAATTCTCAGCATTGCCCTTTGGCTTGTCTACTGCGCCCAGTGTGTTCACAAAATGCCTGGCATCAGTAATTGCTCATTGCAGGCTTCAGGGAATCCAAATTTACCCTTACCTGGACGACTGCCTGATACAAGCGGACAACAAAAACGAACTAACAAAAGACTTACAAAGAGTCATTTACCTGCTACAAGCCCTGGGATATACAGTCAGTATAAAAATGTCAAGGCTGATACCTTCCCAAAGAATAACCTTTTTGGGTGCAGAACTGGACACATCAAAGCAGATGGCATTTCTAACTGCAGAAAAGCAAGAACAACTACCTCTCTACTTCTTGGCATTAACAAAGCAGAACCACCTAACAGCAAGAAAAGTACTGCAAGCCTTGGGCTTCATGGCATCCTGCATAATACTGGTCCCTCATGCCAGACTACATATGAGAAAGCTACAGTGGTACCTAAAGAATTTATGGTCTCAACACAAGCACAGCTTAGAAACCAAAATTCCAATAATTCCATGCCTGAAGCAAGAGTTCCTATGGTGGGCTCAGGCCTGTCAATCAAACACAGGATTGCCCTTCCACAGCATTCAGCCAAGCCAAACCATCACGACGGACGCCTCAGACCTCGGTTGGGGGGCCCACATGCTGGACAGATGCATACAAGGCTTATGGACTCAAGACCAGCTGCACCTACACATAAATCTAAAGGAAATGCTGGCAGTAAAATTGGCAATCCAGTCATTCAGACCATTTCTCAGAGAAGGTCAGTTGATGATAAGGGCAGACAACACAACAGTTATGTGGTACATCAACAAACAGGGAGGCACACATTCATACCCCCTATGCCGGATGGCACAGGACCTATGGAATGTGGCTCTGAGCTACAACATTCAGTTACAAGCAATTTTTGTACCAGGAAAAGAAAACATTCTAGCAGACATATTAAGCAGGACTACCACGGATGCACACGAATGGATGCTACACCCGGACATCTTCAAAGACATTACAAGGAAATGGGGACTCCCACAAATAGACTTATTTGCATCCCCACACAATCACCAGCTAAAGAAATTCTGCACAAGGACGTACCACCCACTTGCTTGGAGGGTGGACTCCCTATCTTTCAGTTGGAAAAACCTGACAGCATATGCATTCCCACCACTTTCTCTGATGCACAAGGTGCTTCTGAAGATCAAAGAGGACTGTCCAAGGATCATCCTGATAGCTCCAGACTGGCCAAGGCAACACTGGTACCCATTACTAAGGAATATGTCGCGGGGACAAATATGGACACTACCCCTGGTCCCATTGCTGTTAACACAGAACAACTACAACATCCTGCATCCAAGCCTGAAAACTCTGCAGCTGACGGCCTGGAACATTACATGAGAGCAATTAACCAAAATTTATCACAAAGGGTTAAAGACATTTACCTTGAGGCTCGCAGACCCTCAACAAGGAAAAATTATGCAGCAAAATGGAAAAGATATCTCATTTGGAGTACTGCGAAGGGAGAAGATGGGTCACAGGTAAACATAGCCAGCATCCTGGAATACTTGGCAGAGCTCTTCCACTCAGGCCTGTCCTATTCTTCCATCAAGATACATGCATCAGCTATTTCAGCAGAATACAGCTCAGATCCTCCTGTCTTCTCGCATCCTCTGCTCAGGCAGTTTCTGAGGGGAATTAAAAATGTAAAACCTCCTAGGAAACCACCATTGCCAGCATGGGACTTGAACTTTGTGCTAGAGAAATTGACACTTCCTCCTTTCGAACCAGCAGCAACAGCAGAATTACAATTCTTATCATGGAAAACTGCTTTCCTGCTAGCAATCACCTCAGCGAGAAGGGTATCTGAACTACAGGCATTAATGGCAGTGCAACCCTTCCTGATCTTCCATCAAGATAGAGTGTCCATGAGAACAAACCCTACATTTATGCCCAAGGTGGTATCCAGAGTATCTTTAAATCAGGCTATCCACCTACCTACATTCTTCCCCAACCCACAGAACAGGGGAGAAAGACTGTTACATACCTTGGATGTGCATAGACAGTTACGCTACTACCTGGACAGAACCAAGGGCAATAGAAAAACTGACCAGCTACTGGTAGCATATGCAACAGGAAGAGAAGGAAAAACAACTTCAAAACAGACAATCTCCAAGTGGATAGGAAATTGCATTAGATTTTGTTACTCCTACCATGGAAAGAAAACTCCAGAGAACATCAGGCCTCACTCTACAAGGGCTACGGCCACTACCACAGCTTTCTTAAGAGGAGTGACTACCAAGGACATTATAGAGGCTGCTACTTGGACCTCCGTGCATACATTTGCCAAGCATTATAACTTACCTTTATACTCTACATCCCGAGCAGGGTTTGCCACTGCTGTTTTACAAGGGATCCTAACTACACCATAATCTCTTCTTCCTCCTCCCCTAGTTTGGCTATGGTATTCTACCCATTTGTAAGGACTGCAGATGCATCCTTGAAGGACATAGTACAGTTTTGTACCTACCATAAATGTAGATGTCCGAGAGGAATGCATCTGCAGTCAGGATTACCCACCCTCCTTCCCCTCTGTGATACTCCTAGGGTATTTGCCCATCTTATAGCTAGCTGGGGGGGGATCTATTATGGTGTATTTTTTTGTATATATGTACATACATGATTATTTTTTGTGTTTGCTCTCTACTATTTGGAAACATTGGCATTTACCCAAATTTAGCCTTCCAAGAGGGCACCTGGCATCTGGGGCAAGAAACAGAGGAAAATGGCGTCGGCTGATGCCTTTATACCCGAAGAACTGCAGCTATGACGTCGGGTGAAGTGCGACACCAGCCGAGGCCAGACCCAGACTTTGGAATCCGGCCGACCGACCGAAGGGCTGCCTGACGACAGGACAACCCATTTGTAAGGACTGCAGATGCATTCCTCTCGGACATCTGCATTTATGGTAGGTACAAAACTGTACTTTCACAAGTGCCGATCAGCCATCTCCTGAAATTTTCGTTTTCAAGTTTCAGACCAAAAGTCTTCAAAAAAGATAAGTACCCCATTGGGGATCCTTTTTTCTTGCTCTAACCGATGTCAGAAAAAATTAACAATTGTCTTGCTTGTGGAAAGCAAATACCTCAGAGATTTTCTTTCTTACTGCACACCTGTTTAGGCCCAGACCATGACGTCTCTCGCTGTCGGTTGTGTCTTGTTCAATGCCCGAACTATTAGTCGGGCTATTTTTGTAGCCAAATACTTTTTCTCTATCTCCGTACTCCAAAATGGCTTCATTAAGCCATCCAACTACCGATCTTCCGGAAAAATGTAAGTAGGAAGACAGACTGCATAGGTCCAAAACTGCCAACGACTCTTCCGTTAAGCTAGTTGACAGTCCGCCGGTACTCAGTGAGGTGCTTTCGCAGCCCCTGATACCCACTACTACAGATTTGCAGGCCTCTACTGAGACCCATTCGGAGTCCAGTATGCTGCGAGATGCTGCTTCAACTATGGATCCTGCAGATGTCTCTACCTTGGATGGGTCCGGAGCAGCTGTGTAGACACTGGCTTCTGAGGGATGTATTAAGGCCTACAGACTCTCATATTAAACAGACGGCATCGTTTCCAACTAGAAGTACAGAATTCCTCTGGCCTAAAACTCACACTACGCCTAGAAAACTGACGACCAATCTGCAGACTCGGGCCCATATGCCTCAAAAACAAATGCTTAGAATGGCTGAAGACCTTATTACCTTAATTAGGGGCAGCCAGCCTTCCCCTCTAAGAGACCTAGGACCGATTTTCTTTCTGATTCTTCTGATCAGGAATCTGATATCTCTGCTCCTTCTGATTACCAGGATTTGCCCTTATCTACTTATGAGGATTCTGATGCAGAGGATTCCATTCCATCTGCTTCCCCTCCAGAAGATCTTTTGAACCTTGCATACCCTTAGGGAACATTTCCGCTGGGAAAGCCAGGGCTATTCTGAGTCCAAAAAGAGACTTAGGAAATTTTTACTCCTGCCTCAACATAGGCCTCTAGCTATCCCTCCTGTTCTGGCTAGTGTAGATGTTTTCTTGGAATCTAGCCTTACCCCAGACACTTTACCTCCAGCTCCCAGAAAACCTGACAGGTACTACAGAGTACCTGACTCTCACAAGTTCCTCATCAAGAATCCTACTGTGGATCCAGAGACCATTTCCCAAGGACCAAAAGGCATTAAGGCTACTCCTGTCAGAAATCCTACCCCTTATGCTAGAGATTCTAGAGCCTTAGACAGATGGGGTAAGAAGGTGTACACTTCTGCTACTTTGGCCATTAGGGCTTTAAACTGCCAGCTTCATATGTTAAAGTATTAGCAGCATATTATGGGACTACTTAAACAGAAAATTTTGTTTTGTCCTGACTGTGCTTAACACAGACTTGCAAGATTTTATGCATTCTGCAGAACAAGTTGGTAAACGTACTTTGCAATGTGGTTTTGACGCTTTAGAAGCATCTTGCAGGGCTGCTGTCACTGGGTCTGTTCTTAGAAGGCATGCTTGGCTTAAGGAACAAGACTTGCCAAATAATGGTAAAGCTAAATTACTGGATGCACCCTTAAACCAAGACCACCTTTTTGGCAACATAGCAGAAGTCCTCAAAAGGATGGAGGAAAAAGCTAAATCTATTTCCTACAAGTACAGCCTTCCAGATTCAGTAGGCATTGGCCTTCAAAGAACTGGTCCTTTCCACTCCCTTCCAGGCCTTAAGTCCAAATCCACAAACAGCAGACCACCAAGACTTCAGTTTCAGTCTACGCACAGTGCGGGGCTCCCACTTCCAAAACAGGGAGTAGTAAGCCACCCCCTATGGACAAATGGCACAGTGACTTAACCTTAACCCTTCCGAGCCTTGGTAATCTACTTCCTCCCTTAGGAAGAAAGCTTGCCCTGCATGCAAAAAACTGGGAACTCATTACCCAGGGCAGATGGGTTTTGAACATAGTTTCCGAGGATACAGATTCCACTTCCACACACTACCAACCCCAAATGGTTGGCCAGACCCCCTCCCCCAAATCAGTGGGCAGAGACCCCAACAGCAGGTTCTCTTATCAGTATCAGGACTATTCAACCTGTCCCAGCAGAACAAAAGGGACAAGGTTTTTATTAAAGACTTTTTTCTGGTGCCCAGAAAAGAAAACTTCTGGTGTCCTATCCTGGACCTCTCTATTCTCAACACCTTTCTGGTGGTTCCAAAATTCAAAATGCTAACTCAACAGCTTCTTCCTATGCTAGCCATGAATGCCTGGCTGACAACCCTAGACATAAAGGAAGCTTACCTGCACATCCCAATAAGAGAATCCTGCAGACAGTACCTACGTTTCAGTGCGGGCTCCATGCACTTTCAGTTCTCTGCACTTCCCTTTGGCTTATCTACTGCGCCCAGGGTGTTCACAAAGTGTCTAGCTCCAGCCATTGCATTTTGCAGGCAGAGAAATATTTAAATTTACCCATACCTGGACGATTGTCTGATTTCAGGCAGAAAGCCAGGACTTGCTATTACAACATCTGGCATTTGTAAAATAACTTCTAACCTCACTGGGGTACACCACCAACGAAAATAAATCTCGCCTAGTTCCCTGCAAACGGGTTGTATTCCTGGGGGCAAGCTTGAACACAACTCCCCGGATGGCATTACTCACTCCAGAGAAACAAATTTATTTGACAACCTACTTCAAACTATTGGCCACAAAAACCCAGCTATCTGCAAGGAAAATACTGCAAGCTCTGGGGCCAGGGTTGCCAGACGTCCCTATTTGGGTGGGACTGTCCCGAAATCAGCAGCCTGATCCGGAGTCCCGCGTTGCCGGTTTAAATCCAGGGCAGCCTCCACTTTGTTTTTTTTTTTGTTTTTTTTTTTTTTTGATTGGCCCGTATACAAGTTCCACAATAAACACAAGAAGCTCCGTGTTTAGCAATTTTTGATTGGCCCGTATGCTGGTATACGGGCCAATCAAAAAATCGCAAAACAGAGCTACTTCTGTTTAATGCGGAACTGCGATGTTCTGCATTAAACAAAAGTAGCTAAGTAGCTCTCTGTTTAGCGATTTTTGATTGGCCCGTATACCGGTATATGGGCCAATCAAAACAGAGCTACTTCTGTTAAATGCGGAACTGCGATGTTCCGCATTAAACAGAAGTAGCTCCGTGTTTAGCGGTTATTGATTGGCCCATATATCGGTATACGGGCCAATCAAAAAATCGCAAAACAGAGCTACTTCTGTCTTAATGCGGAACTGCGATGATTCGTATTAAACAGAAGTAGCTCTGTGTTTATTTTTGATTGTCCCATCGCAAAACAGAGCTACTTCTGTTTAATGCGGAACTGCGATGTTTCGCATTAAACAAGAAGTAGCTCTGTGTTTATTTTTGATTGGCCCAGGCCAATCAAATAAAAAATAAGCACAGAGCTACTTCTGTTTAATGCGGATCTCTGATGTTCCGCATTAAAGACGTGGAAGACCTTTTCTTTTTTCTTTTTTTTCTTTTTTTGTCTTCACTTTGTCCCTACCTGGCCAGTCGGAAATCTGGCAACCCTATCCTGGGGCTCATGGCCTCTTGCATTCTGCTAATTCCATATGGTGTCAACATTCTCAGGACCTAGAAACAATGATTCCTATCATTCCTTGTCTAAGGACCGAGTTCGTTTGGTGGGCAGAGGCCTGCTACCACAACAAGGGATTCCCTTTCACTCTACCCCCCCTGCCACCCAAGCCCTAACAACAGACGCATTAAACTATGCATGGGTGGTGTACATGGCAGGACAAGTGCATTCAGGGCAAATGGAACCCAAGACAGATGCCCCTGCATATCAATCAAAAAGAAATGTTAGCTGTACAGAATGCTCTGACAGCCTTCAAAGACCTTATTCTTCCAGGACAACTATTGGTAAAGACAGACAACACCACAGTTATGTGGTACATTAAACAAGCAGGGGGGGGTAACCCACTCCTACCCTCTCTGCAGACTAGCCATGGCTCTGTGGAACACAGCCTTGAACTACCCAAGAACACCTACAAGCTCAGTTACTGCCAGGCAATAAATTCACTGGCAGACGACTTAAGCAGCAATCTCATGGACCCACACAAATGGAATCTAGAACCCAAAATATTCAACCTCTTGCATAACAAATGGGGGGGGCCCAGAAGTAGACCGGTTTGCCTCCCCTCAGAACTACTAAATGAACCAATTTTGCACCAGAACTCCCTACAATCAAGCTTGGAAAGTGCATGCCCTGTCCTCTACCTAGGAAAGCCTCTCAGTTTATGCCTTTCCCCTCTGCCTCTCCTCTCGAAGGTTCTACTAAAGATCGAACATTATAAGCCAAGGACAATACTGATTGCACCAGACTGACCACGGCAGCACTGGTACCCCCTCTTGCACAGTATGACACTGCTACAACCATGGCACCTGCCTCAGACCCCTTCCCTGGTGTCCCAGCAGGCGGCTCAGATTCTGCACCCTCAGCGTCAAACCCTGAACCTTGAAGCCTGGCTAATTCCATGAGCCCTCCTCTAGCATCTCTCAATAAGCAGGTGCTGGATGTCATTCTGGAGGCAAGGAGGCCTAGTACCAGAAAATCCTATGCTGAAAAGTGGAGAAGATACTGTTCCTGGAGCCAGGCTCCGGGGATGGGCACAGTAGTGCCCTGCTTACCGCATATTCTAGAGTACTTAACAGAAATGCTCCACAAGGGTCTATCCTTCTCGTCAATTAAGATTCATGCCTCTGCCATTTCAGCACATTATAATTCTGAGCCACCCCTCAAATCTCACCCCTTGCTAAAACAATTCCTTAGAGGGGCCAAAAATTTAAGACGCCCCCAGGAGAGCTCCCACTCCAGCCTGGGACCTTAACTTTGTATTGGAAAAGCTCACCCCCCCCCCCCTTTGAGCCAGCTACAACAGCAGAGTTGAAATTTCTTTCTTGGAAAACAGCCTTACTTCTAGCCATCACTTCAGCAAGAAGAGTGTCTGAATTACAGGCCCTCATGGCAGTGGAACCCTTCATTATCTTTCATGTGGACAGGGTTTCCTTCAGGACTAGTCCATCCTTTATGCCCAAGGTGGTGTCTAGTGTGTCTCTAAACCAGTCCATTCATTTGCCTACTTTTTTCCCAAATCCACAAAACAAAGGGGAATGGATACTGCATTTTCTGGACGTGCACAGACAACTTAGATTCTATTTGGACAGGACTAAGCCTCTCAGAAAATCTGAGCAGCTGCTAGTTGGCTTTGCTGCAGGTGCAGAGGGGAAGACCATTTCAAAGCAAACCATTTCCAAATGGATAGCCCATTGCATTCATTTCTGCTGCAAGCACCATGGAAAACCTACTGCACAGGGTATAAGAACACATTCCACCAGGGCTGCATCTACCTCTACGGCATTTCTCAGAGGAGTCCCTACCAGGGGACATCCAGGAAGCTGCTACATGGAGCTCTGTACATACCTTCACCAAGCATTACCACCTGCCTATCTTTTCTAATTCCAGAGCTGGATTTGCCACAACAGTCTTAATAGCTGGCCCTAATGCTTTTTAACTACCTCCTCCCTTCCATAGCTTTGGGATTCAACCCAAATGTGATGACTGCAACAGTGAAACACGAAGAACATAGTACAGATGTCCTTCAAGAATGCAACTGCAGTCATAACATATGGGTTGTCCTGCCTCAGGCAGCCCTCGGTCGGCCGAATTCCAAAGTCTGGGTCCGGTGTCGGCTGGTCGCCTCCTCTCCGACGTCACAACGGCTGGAGTATAAAGGCATCGGCCGACGCCATCTTCTTCAGTCTTTCTTGCCGCGCGGTGCCCGAAGCAGAAGCAGTTCGCTAGTGCCGGTCGGTCAGCTCCTGTGTTTTCAGTACTGAAGTCATCTAAAAGCTAATTAACCCCGTTGGGGAACATTTTTTCTTGCCTCAGCCGATGTCAGAACAAATTGAGAAAGTTAATAATTGTTTGTCTTGTGGTAAACAAATACCTCATAAGGACTTTTATTCTTACTGTCTTCCTTGCCTGGGCCCAGACCACGACGTCTCGGCCTGTGCTGCCTGTGCTTGCTTTAATAAGCGCACTCTCAGGCGCCGGGCAGAATTTGCTGAAGACTTTTTCGGCGAATCCTTTGCGTATATCATGCCGTCAGATCAACCGACAGCTCAATCTTCCAAAAAACGGAAGGACCGGGACCGGCATTCTCGGCCGGCGTCCTCTACCGATACTACTCCTAGACCTTCCGCTAGTGCTTCGGTCCCTGCGGAAGCGGTAATGCAACCGCTCCAGGCCGACGACACAGCGTTAGCTCGTCCTTCGGTCCCGGAGACCTCTCCGGTGCCGGTTGTTGATTTTCCTCTGGAAACCAAAGTTCTTGATTTACCTGACACCATTCCGGTGGACAAGGTCACTCCTGCACGTGGGGCTGATGTAATGGGATCCTATCTCGCCTACATTCATGACAGATGGGTTCGGAGCCGATCCATCGGCTCCGACTCTGCAACTAATACACTAGCACGAAGTCTCTCATTGGCTGGGCTACTCCCTATCCCAGGATGCACTACACCTGCTTCCCCAGATCTCGTTTGCCGCTTTACAAGCTGGACGTGGTCTCGACTTGGCTGGAGCTAAGTGGTTCTTTTTACCTGGGGTTTTTGTCATATATTAACCAAACAGCTATTCTTTATACTATTTGTGACTTGAGTGCTGAGTGTCTTCTGGTACTTTAATTTTTTTCAGTCGGGCAAGGCCCGTTTAAGTTAGAGGGCCTTTGCCCTACCCTTGTGTACTATTTAATTTTAAGTTCCCTTTGTGGTTAATTGTTTTTCGGGCCAAGCCCGTTTAAATTAGAGGGCTTTGGGCCGTTGGACTTGTTTTGTCTGTTTGTTTGTGAGGTAAATTTTCCTAAGTGCTCGCGCCAGTGTGTCTCGCGCTTTTCAGTTGGCGCTTTTTTGTTATAGTGCTTACTTTTTGTGGTAAAGTCATACTTGTTGCAGGGCCTGTACTATGTCTAAAGAACAAAAGTCAGGTTTTAAAATATGCACTCTGTGCAGTTATAAAATGTCCATTACAGACAGCCATTCAATCTGTGTTTATTGTTTGGGGCCGAAACATCTGCAAGAGACTTGTAGCGTATGTCATGCTTTTTCTGCTAGAGTTCTTCAAGATTGTAAGAACAAGTTGATATTGAAAGGGCTTATCAAACCTTCTTTTGAGGAAGCCTTAAATCCTCCTGTTGCTTCCAAAAAGAAAAGATCGTCGGCACCGACAAGTCCGTCGGAGCCGACTTCTAAAAAGACAAAATTGACCTCTTCTTCCTCGGCTCCACTGACTTCGGGGCCGAGGGTGAGGTCTGCCTCGATACCTCCTACTGGCTCCATTGCCTTCGGAGCCGCAAGTTGGAGTAACAGGAGGTGAATCACCTCCATCGGTTCCAATGGCTTCGGAGCCGGTGGAAGTGTGCAGCTCAGACTCTTCCCCCTCGGCTCCGAAGAAGGCTCCTTCGGTGCCGATGGTGGTCCATGCTGTGGTGGAGTCGGCGCCGATAGTTTTGGAGCCGTATCGGAGCCGGTCCCCTTCTCTCTCGGAGCCGAGAAGAAAGTCTTCTCGAGTGTCTACCTCCTCTAAATCCTCGAGACTGTCAGATTCGGACCTGGATAGGGTTTTACAGAGGCTATTCAATGGTCTCGGCTCCAGCACAGTTTGCTTCGCAGCCGATCCCCCCTCCAACACATTTGATTCCTCCTCCAACCTCTTCGGAGCCGTTGGAGCCGGTGGTGGTGGAGCAATGTGGAGCCATACGGTCGGAGCAGAGACCCCTTACAGGCCTCTCGACTCCGACTGTGCTTCTTACCCTGTTCTCCGGTTCAGGGTTTGGTACTGCGACCTCTTCAGCCGGGCCCGAGGGGAATACTTTGGGATTGGGTGTTTCGGTGCCTAGTCTTCCTCTCGGAGCATCGGCTGCTGGAATTCCCAGTGCCATCGTGGCCTCTAGACCAGTGACCTCTTTAGATTCTGGAGGTCCGGCCTTTGAGGCCATGAGGAGCGCGCTGGCCATGCCTTTGCCGGTTCAACTAGATTCTACCTCACCGTCCCTAGATTTGGAGACTGGTGCCTCTGTTATGTTGCAGCCCCCCGGCAGCGGGGCCCCAGGGCCTGAGGATACCCCCATCGGGGGTTCCCTTCTTCCTGGTGGTCCGTCCGAAACTGCTGGGACGAACCCCACGGAAGAAATTGTGTAAGAGGAAACACGTAGACTCCCAAGATGAGTCTATTACATCGGATACTGACCTCGATGACGCAGAAGGGTCCCGCAAATCATCTTCGGATGATATCTCCTTCTCAGATATCTTGGAGATTCTGAGACAGAGAGGTGACTGGCAAGCCAAAACCCCTTCAGCTGAGGAGTCAGTCTTCCTCAAGGCCTTTGGGGCCCAGCCTTCCGCCTCCTGGGTGTCTCCGCCCTTGATGAACTCCTTGATTTGGTTTCTCGAAGGGTGTGGGAACACCCTGATTCTGTGGAACCTGTGCCTGCGAGGCCCAATAAATTTTTGTCAGCCCCCCCCAGAAGGAGTTTCTCACAAAGGGTGTGCCTGTAGATGCTTTGGTGGTGGCTTCTGCCACACAGCAGGACGTGGCAGAGGCTTCGACGTCTATTCATCCTCCTAATAAGGACTCTAGGAGTATGGATAGGTACGGGAAGCGTACCCTGTCCTCAGCGGCCTTTACCTTACGGTCGCTGAACTACTTGTGTCATTTTATGAGGCTCCAAAGGGATCTTCTCAAAGAGCTAAATGACTCTCTTGTTGGTAATCTACCTGAGGCGCTGGCCCCGACTGTTGGCACAGATGACTACCCTCTTTTCTATTGTTAACTCGTCCATGAGGCTCATCTCATATGCGGCAAGGCGAGTAGAGCAGCGGAACAGGCGTTGCCCTCAGGAGACAAGCCTGGTTACGCTTGTGTTCGCTCACGGAGGCTTTCAAGTCTTCCTTCACGACGCCTTTGATGGGTCATCTTTGTTTGGACCCAAGGTGAAGGACACACTAACTAGGTGCGAGCAGGAGGGCAAGACTTTGACTGCCGTTGGGGCCCGATTTTCCGCTCCTTCTAGGCCTTACCCCAAGGCTGGGAGAGGAGGGAAAATGTGGTTTAAAAAATCTCAGAAGTCTTTCCCTACTCCACCCAGTGATTCCCCCTCCAGAGGCAGAGGGGGGGGGGGGATTTTGGAAGACACCGCCCCAGAGGTGGCAGAGGCCCCCGTAACTCTGGAGACCGCGATTCCTTTCGTGGTTCTTCATACAACCAGCGATCCTGAGTTGTTGCCCGACTGTGCAACTCCGGAGCCAGTCGGGGGTTGCTTTGCGGCGCACCCACAAGCTTGGGAATCCATAACAAGCGATCAGTGGGTGCTTCGCATTATTACCGGAGGATATATCATTCCCTTCAACAAACCCCCCCTTTCTTTAAGGGAAATCCCGGACGTACCACCCAGTCAGCGGGATCAAGCAGCATTAGAGGTTTCAAAGCTGCTAAGAAAAAGAGCCATCCAGCCTGTCCCCATCGACCAGATCGGATCAGGAACTTACTCAAAATTATTTTGGTACCAAAAGACAGGGGACTTCAGGCCCATTTTGGACCTCAGTTCATTGAATCGTTTCGTGAAGAAGTCCAAATTCCGAATGGTCACTCTTCAATCTATTCTTCCTTTGCTGGAAAAAGATGCATGGATGTGCTCCATAGATCTCCAGGATGCTTACTATCACATTCCCATAGCTCAAGAGTCCAGGAGACATTTACGCTTCCGCCTCGGAGTCAGTCATTTTCAATTCCGAGCACTGCCCTTTGGTCTCACCACAGCCCCCAGGGTGTTCACCAAGTGTCTGGCAGTGGTAACTGCTCACCTGAGAAGTCTGGGATTCCAGGTGTTTCCTTATCTAGACGACTGGCTCCTTACTGCCACCTCCGAGCATCTACTTCTCCAAGCGCTCAGAGCCACGTTCACCTTGGGCCATTTCTTGGGGATCACGTTCAATTTGCAAAAATCTGTACTACAGCCATCTCAGCGTATTACTTTCATAGGCGCAGACTTAGACACAAAAAGAATGCGCGCCTTTTTACCGGCAGCAAGAATTCAGGTGTTACAAGATCAAGTCAAATCCTGTCTCCCCCTACAAAGAGCCCCGGCCCATCGGATCCTACAACTGTTGGGCTCGATGGCGTCGACCATACTTTTGGTTCCCTTGGCCAGACTTCATATGCGAATTTTACAATGGCTACTGTCGGTTCAATGGTCTTATCAGGAACTTCCCTTGAACCACTTAATCATAATCACGGAAAGTTGCCGTCGAGATCTGCATTGGTGGCTTCTCCAATCAAATCTCGACCAGGGCGACCTTTATACCACAACGTCCTGCCACTGTGACTACGGACGCCTCCCAGGTAGGGTGGGGGGGTCATTAGCTGGACAGGTCGGTCCAAGGCACATGGCAGATCCAGGAAACGCATTTGCATATCAATGTCCTGGAGATGAGAGCGGTACTACTGGTACTCCAAGCTCTCCATCACGCTCTCCCACAGGGCCCGATTGCTATCCTATCCGACAACATGTCGGTGGTATGGTACATAAACAAGCAAGGTGGAACCAGGTCTTACCCACTATGCAGAGAAGCCATGAGACTTTGGCACTGGGCGGTAGCTACCAACCGCTTTCTAATGGCAATGCACATACCGGGGAAATCCAATGTGATTGCGGACAGATTAAGCAGGACCATTCTTTTACCCCACGAATGGTCCCTCAACCAGGGTATCGCTGCGAAAATCTTCGACAGATGGGTCATCCTTGCTGCGACCTGTTTGCCAGCCCTCACAATGCGAAATGCAGAGAGTTCTTCGCACTGTTCCCTTCTCAGGGACAGACTCCCAGGGACGCTCTGACTCACATTTGACCCCCCGGTCTTCTCGCCTTCCTCCGTTCCCCCTCTTACCGAGGGTGATACAGAAGGCCATTTACATGGAGAGCGAGATGATTTTGATTGCCCCGCACTGGCCTCGTCAAGTTTGGTTTCCTTTCCTACGGAGGCATGCGATAGAAGGTCCATGGTTTCTGGATCCGGTGCCAGACCTGTTGACTCATCAGTCAGGACGGCTTCATCCGTCTCTCAGGTCCCTGAAGTTGGCAGCATGGTTACTCCACTTCCATCCTTAGTCCGAGACAATGCTCTTTCCCGGACGTGGTCCACATACTGTCTTCTTCTCATAAACCTTCCACCATCAAACTTTATTCCAGTAAATGGAAAAGGTTTGCTTTCTGGGCTCAAGAACGGGGTATAGATCCTCTCACTGCACCAGTTTCGGAGGTTCTGAATTTTCTGGCCTCTCTTTTTCAGTCGGGCTCTTCGGTTTCTACCATTAAGGTTCAACTAGCGGCCATTTCTAATTTTCATGCTTCATTTGAACCTTCATTGATGTCTCACAAACTTTGTAAGGCTTTCCTTAAAGGGGCTTGGCTCCTGAGGCCTCCTTTATCTCATCCTGTTCCCCCTTGGGATTTGAATATGGTTCTTGCTGCCCTAACTGCCCGTCCTTTCGAACCAGCTGCTACCTGTGATTTAAAATTTCTGTCTTGGAAAACGGCCTTTTTAGTAGCCATAACTTCTGCCAGGCGAGTTTCAGAACTTCAAGCTCTTTGTTCTGATCCTCCCTATTTGATTTTTCACAAGCATAGAGTTTCATTGAAATTAAACCCTGCATTTATACCAAAAGTGGCCTCCTCTTTCTGTATGCAACAAACTATAGAACTTCCTGCCTTTTTCCGAGAATTCTCTAATAACGCAGAATATACTTTGCATCAATTGACGTACATAGACAACTGCGTTTTTATTTGAAGAGAACCGCTCAAACGCGGAAATCTAATCAATTGTTTGTTTCCTTTGCAGCGAACAAATTGGGTCAACCAGTAACAAAAACCTCCATATCTAAATGGATTAAGGATTGTATCATTTTTATTTATTCACAAGCTAACAAAGACCTCCCCTTTCCAGTCAAGGCTCATTCTACCAGGGCAATGGCTACTTCCGTAGCTTTTCACTCCAAGTTATCAATAGATGATATTTGTGCTGCAGCAACCTGGACTTCTCCGCACACTTTCATTTCTCATTACAAATTGGATGTGGTTTCTCGAGGCAGGGCTTCCTTTGGTTCCACAGTTCTCAGGAGTGTTTTCCAATGAGCCACCCGGGATGTAGGTGCTAGGGACGCTGTCCCATCTGTCATGAATGTAGGCGAGATAGGATCCTATTACATCTTTTAGTTATGTACTTACCATAACTTTGGATGTATGGGATCCATCTCGCCTACATTCATAAGTACCCACCCTCCTTCCCCCTTCCTTTTGGATTTAGAGGAGCTGTAGTCCCTCTTTTCTTGGCGTTCTTTCTTGAAGAACTTTAGTTGGTTATTGTGACTACTAGTTTTTCTGTGTTTGCATGGATGTATGAAAGCGAACAAACAAGATCTGGGGAAGCAGGTGTAGTGCATCCTGGGATAGGGAGTAGCCCAGCCAATGAGAGACTTCGTGCTAGTGTATTAGTTGCTGAGTCGGAGCCGATGGATTGGCTCCGAACCCATCTGTCATGAATGTAGGCGAGATGGATCCCATACATCCAAAGTTATGGTAAGTACATAACTAAAAGTTAGGCCTCCTGTATCTATGTCCATCAAGGCCTTTGCATGTGCTAAGGCCGCCAGCCAGGCCAAGGCCCATCCTAAACCTGCTGTTCAGGCCCCCTCCTCTGATAAACAGATAATGTCTCTTGCTGCAGACCTTATTTCCCTTAGGGGGTCTCAGCCTCACCCAGACAGAGTTCTCAGCCTCCTGCAGAGAAAAGGCCTAGAACTGAGCAGACTGAAAACCTCTTTTCAGATGAGGCCTCTGGGGATTCTGAGCATTCAGATATTCAAGAAGAATCCTTCCAGGCCTATGAGGACTCTGATGCTGAGGAATCAATTCCCTCTGCCTCTCCTCCAGAGGATTTCTCGTTTGGTGAAGTCCTGCACTCAATGAGGGAACATTTCCAATGGCAGGGTCAGGAATTCTCTGATTCCAGGAAAAGGCTCCGTACCTTCCTAAAGCTTCCCTAGCACAGACTTTTAGATATTCCTCCTGTGATGGATGTTTTGGATGATGTCTTCTCCGATTCCAGTGCTAACCCTGATTCTCTTCCCCCCTGCTCCTGTCAAGTCAGACAGATATTACAGAGTCCCTGACACTCACAAACATCTCTTTTACGCCCACACCGTGGATTTAGAAACTATTTCACAGGGTCCCAAGGGAGTGGCTACCTCCACTGCCAAGAATCCTTTGCCAGCGGATAGGGAAGCCAAGTCTATGGAGAGATGGGGTAAAAAAAGTTTATACCTCTACCCACCCTAGCCATGAGGTCACTTAACTGCCTTTTTCATATGTTTCAGTACCATGATTTTTTACTGGATGATTTACAGAAAAAGTTAGCCTCTCCTGAGCCTATTGACAGAAAGGCATTGCAGGATCACATACATAACACTCAGCAGGTTAACAATCATTTTCTTCAGTGTGGTTATGATGCATTGGAGGCTTCATGTAGGGCAGCTATGACTGGGGCTGTGATACGTAGACATGCTTGGTTAAAAGATCAGCCACTGCCAGACCATGTCAAAGTAAAGTTACTTGATGCACCTCTGGAAAAACAGAAGCTTTTTGGCGCTAATGCACAAGATGTGTTGAAGTCCATTGAGGAAAAAGCTAAGTCAGTACAGACAGTCAAGGATTTCCTCCAGGTTCAGCCACCCAGATTCAGTAGAAACTGGCCTTCAAAGAATTGGTCCTTCCCAGACTCGGACAAGTTTCAAAGGGGAAAGAACAGGCGTGGCCAAGGCCAATACCGAGGCCCCTACAGGGGCCGCCAATGGCAACCTACAAATCAAAGAAGTGCTGCAGCCAGTCTAGCTGCACCACAAGGACAATCACAATGACTTGACTTTCATACCGCCTACAAGGGCTCAGAGAGAAGCACCCTTGGGTGGAAAATTATCCTTATTCTCAAAAAACTGGCATATCTTAACCAAGGACAGC
The DNA here is from genome assembly GCF_019279795.1 of Protopterus annectens. Classification (NCBI taxonomy): domain Eukaryota; kingdom Metazoa; phylum Chordata; order Ceratodontiformes; family Protopteridae; genus Protopterus; species Protopterus annectens. The sequence goes on along the minus strand of NC_056732.1, from coordinate 712,567,416 downwards.
TGGATTCTGGATTTAATAGACAAGGGTTACAGATTCCACTTCCATACTTTACCTACAAGACAAGGCATGTCAAACCTGCCACACCATCAAAGGGCAGAGGCACTCATTCAAGTTTCAAAGCTATTAAGTATAAAAGCAATAGAAAAGGTACCTCCTCAGGAACAAGGCCAGGGATTTTATTTAAGACTGTTCCTTGTTCCAAGAAAGGAAAACAAATGGAGGCCTATACTGGACTTGTCTACTCTAAATACCTTTCTCATTGTGCCAAAGTTCAAAATGCTGACGTTACAGCAACTCCTTCCCATGCTGGGCAAGGGGTCTTGGCTGGTCACTCTGGACCTCAAGGAGGCATACCTGCATGCCCCAATCAGACAAAGCTGCAGAAGATACCTCAGATTTCTTGCAGGGACAGAGCATTATCAATTCTCAGCATTGCCGTTTGGCTTATATACTATGCCCAGAGTGTTCATGAAATGCCTGGCATCAGTAGTGGCACACTGCAGACTCCAGGGAATTCAAATATACCCATACCTGGACGACTGCCTCATACAAGCAGACAACAGACAAACCTTAATAAAAAACTTGGACTGTCATGCAATTACTACAGGCCTTGGGATACACAGTCAACATTCAGAAATCAAGACTACTGCCATCCCAACAGATTATTTTCCTAGGAGCCAAACTGGACACACAAACACAAATGGCCTACCTCACAGAGGAAAAACAACAGCAGTTACCAGAGTATTTCAAAGGCCTAGCACAGCTCTCCCAGCTGACTGCAAGGAAACTTCTGCAGGCCCTGGGGTTCATGGCATCATGCATTCTTCTGATACCTTTGGCAAGACTTCATATGAGAAAGCTGCAATGGTATTTGAAAAGCTTATGGTCCCAACACAGCCAAAGCCTAGAGGACGTAATCCCACTCATTCCATGTCTGCAAAAAGAATTCTTGTGGTGGGCTCAAGCAAGTCAATTAAACAAAGGCATGTCTTTCAACAGACCTCAAGCAGGTCAAATAATTACAACAGACGCCTCAGACCATGGATGGGGGGCGCACATGGAGGACAGATGCGTTCAAGGTCAATGGACACCAAAGGAAAGACATCTGCACATAAACCAAAAAGAGATGTTGGCAGTGATACATGCAATCGACAGTTTCGAAAAATCACTGCAGCAAGGGCATTTACAGACAACACCACTGTCATGTGGTATGTAAACAAGCAGGGAGGGACTCATTCATACCCCCTCTGCAGACTAACAATGATTCTCTGGGAAAAAGCACTGAGTCTGAAGATACACCTGCAATCCCAGTTTGTGCCAGGCAAGGACAATGTACTGGCGGACAAGCTAAGCAGAAATTTCTTGGATCCACATGAATGGATGCTGCATCCCCACATTTTCTCGCAAATAACAAAGACATGGGGACGACTGGACATAGATCTCTTTGCGTCTCACACGAATCATCGCCTGGAAAAGTTCTGTACCAGGACCCACCATGCTCTAGCCTGGACAACGGATGCTCTCTCCTTCAGCTGGAATTCCCTAAAAATAATTTATGCATTTCCTCCTCTGCCACTGTTGACCAAGGTGATCCTGAAGATCAAAGCAGAACAACAGGCATTTTGATAGCTCCAGACTGGCCAAAGCAACACTGGTACCCGTTGCTGTTGAGCATAACTCGGACCAAACCGTGGCCTCTGCCCCTATGGCCCTGCTCCTAACACAACACAACTACAGGACTGTTCACCAAAACCTGAAAACATTACATCTGACAGCCTGGAGGTTACCTTAACTCCTTCCGCTTCCAATCTTTCCAAGGCAGTTCAGGACATCTTATTGGAAGCACGCAGACCGTCCACCAGAAAAACCTATTCAGCCAAGTGGAAGAGATGCAGCATCTGGGCTGCCAACAGGGGTCAGGATACAACAGTACTGAGTATACCTCAGATATTGGAATACTTGGCAGAAATGTTTCATTCTGGACTCTCATATTCTTCCATAAAGATTCATGCCTCAGCAATCTCAGCAAGATACAATTGTGACCCACCAGTGTTCTCACATCCTTTGCTAAGACAGTTCCTGAGAGGGATAAAGAATATCAAGCCTCCCAGAAAGCAACCAGTACCTGCATGGGACCTCAATTTTGTATTGGAAAAATTATCTCTTCCTCCCTTTGAGCCAGCAGCAACCTCAGAGATGCAATTTCTATCATGGAAAACGATTTTTCTATTGGCAGTCACATCAGCAAGAAGAGTCTCGGAGATACAGGCACTCATGGCAGTACCTCCTTTCCTCATTTTTCATCAGGACAGAGTCTCTCTTAGAATAAATCCTTCTTTCATGCCAAAGGTAATTTCCAGGGTGTCTCTAAATCAAGCTATTCACCTTCCTACTTTCTTCCCCAATCCTCAAAATAGAGGGGAAAGACTGCTGCATACCTTGGACATACACAGGCAACTACGCTACTACTTGGACAGAACTAAGGCCACCAGAAAGTCTGACCAGCTGTTTGTGGCCTATGCTGCTGGAATACAAGGAAAAGCAATCTCCAAGCAATTTCAAAATGGATTGGACACTGCATCAGATTCTGCTATTCTTACCATGGAAAAAGTGTGCCAGCCAATATTAGGCCACATTCCACCAGAGCTATAGCCACATCCACAGCTTTCCTAAGAGGAGTGGCTACAAAGGACATTCTAGAGGCTGCTACATGGAGCTCCGTGCATACATTTACCAAATACTACAACCTGCCTTTATACTCCAGATCCCGAGCAGGCTTTGCTTCGGCAGTCCTGCAGGGCATTTTAGCTACACCATCTTTTTCTTAGCTCCATCTACCCCCAGCTTGGCTATGGTATTCAACCCATATGTTATGACTGCAGTTGCATTCTTGAAGGACATAGTACAGTTTTGTACCTACCATAAATGTAGATGTCCGATAGATATGCAACTGCAGTCGGATTTTCCCTCCCTCCTTCCCCTCTTTTCTTTCTTTTGGGTCCATTCCCCCTGTCCCTTTTAGCTGGGGGCATCTCCTATGGTGTATCTGTTTATTACTGTTGTGCATGTCTGGAATTGTTTATCCATTCACCAAATTTAGCCTTCCTAGGAGGGCACCTGGCATCTGGGGCAAGAAACACTGAAGAAGATGGCGTCGGCCGATGCCTTTATACTCCAGCCGTTGTGGCCGAGGAGGCGACACCAACCGACGCCGGACCCAGACTTTGGAATTCGGCCGACCGAGGGCTGCCTGAGGCAGGACAACCCATATGATGTCCTTCAAGGATGCATCTGCAGTCATAACATATGGGTTGTCCTGCCTCAGGCAGCCCTTCGGTCGGCCGGATTCAAAGTCTGGGTCTGGCCTCGGCTGATGCCGCACTTCACCCGACGTCATAGCTCCTGGGGTATAAAGGCATCAGCCGACGCCATTTTCCTCAGTCTTTCTTGCCCGGCTGCCAAGCAGAAGCTGTTCGCAAGTGCTGGTCGGTCAGATCCAGAGATTTCATCTACCGAAGACTTCTAAAAAAGCTAAGTACCCTGTTGGGGACTCTTTCTTGCCTCAGCCGATGTCAGACAAAGTAAATAATTGTTTAACTTGTGGGAAACAAATACCTCATAAGGATTTCCACTCTTACTGCCTTCCTTGCTTAGGCCCGGACCACGACGTATCAGCTTGTTTAGCCTGTGCTTCCTTCAACCGACGGACACTTAGACGTCGGTCGTAGTTTGCAGAAGAGTTTTTTGGTCCCGCTTTTGCATATAAAATGCCTTCGGAGACTCAGACTACACATTTAGCCAAAAAACGCAAGGAAAAGGACCGACACTCGCGGCCCGCGGTTTCGGCTGAAACCACGGTTAGGCCTACCGCGAGTGTCTCTGTTTCGGCTGAAACAGAGTCCTCTGTTCTTCCTTCTGCCTCCCCCCCAGAAGAATTTTCATTTGGGGAAACTCTACACTTAATGAGGGAACATTTCCAATGGTAGGGTCAGGATTTTTCTGATTCTAGGAAAAGGCTAAGGACTTTTTTTACACTTGCCACAGCATAGGCCTTTAGCCATACCACCTGTACTATCAGTTGTTGATGCATACAATGATGCCAGTTCTGCCCCTGATTCTCTTCCCCCGGCCCCTGCCAAACCTGACAGATATTACAGGGTCCCGGATTCTCACTTCCACTTGTATAAGGCCCATGCTGCAGACCCAGAAACCATTTCTCAGGGCCCTAAGGGTGTTGCAGCTGCCTCTGCCAAAAACCCCCTACCCTCTGAAAGAGAATCAAGAGCATTAGAGAGATGGGGTAAAAAGGTTTATACATCTGCTACTCTTTCTGCCAGGGCTTTAAACTGTCAATTTCACATGATACAGTACCAGGAATTTTTGTTAGATCATCTGAATAAAAAGCTTTCCTCTCCCGAACCTTTAGACCGTAAGTCCCTTCAGGATTTGGTACACAACTCTCAGCAGGTCAGTAATCATTTCTTAAAATGTGGCTATGATGCACTGGAGGCTTCATTTAGATCAGCTATGACTGGAGCAGTGATTCGAAGGCATGCCTGACTAAAAGAGCAATCCTTGCCAGACCATGTTAAGTCTAAACTCCTAGATGCCCCTATGGAGAAACAAAGTTTATTTGGCTCCCCTGCACAGGAGGTTCTAAAGAAAGTGGAAGAAAAAGAAAAATCTGTGCAAACAGTCAAGGATTTTCTGCAGGTCCAACCTCCGAGGTTCAGCAGAAATTGGCCTTCAAAGAATTGGTCCTTTCCAGACACCTCCAGAGCACAGAGGCAGAAATAGACGCCCAAGAGGCAGAGGTCAATCAAGGGGTGCCTACAGGAGTCGTCAGTGGCAACCTGCCAACCAGAGGAGTACCGCCACAGCTGCGACTGCAACCACTTCCACAGGACAGACACAATGACTTGGCTCTGATTCCGCCTACCAGGGAACAACTGGAAGCACCCTTGGGTGGAAAGCTAGCTTTATTTTCAAAAAACTGGCATTGCATTACAGGAGACAAATGGACTTTGCAAACAATAGACAAAGGCTACAGGTTTCACTTCCACACTTTACCAAAAAAGAGAGGAATGCCAAACCTTCCACCAAGCCAGAAGTCAGAGGCTCTAAAACAAATCATCAACTTACTAAAGATGAGAGCAATAGAAAAGTACCATCTATGGAACAAGGCCAAGGATTTTACTCCAGACTATTCCTTGTACCAAGAAAAGAAACTCAATGGAGGCCTATTCTCGACTTGTCCGCACTAAACACATATCTCATTGTACCAAAATTCAAGATGCTGACCCTACAGCAACTTCTTCCCATGTTGGGCAAGGAGTCTTGGCTGGTGACTCTAGATCTCAAGGAGGCATACCTGCACGTCCCTATACGACCAGATTGCAGAAGACACCTCAGATTTCTTGCAGGATCAGAGCATTATCAATTCTCAGCATTGCCCTTTGGCTTATCTACTGCCCAGAGTATTCACGAAATGCCTGGCATCAGTAATTGCACATTGCAGGCTTCAGGGAATTCAGATCTACCCATACCTGGACGACTGCCTAATACAAGCGGACAACAAGACAAAAATAATAAAGGATTTGGCCTATGTCATACAACTGCTGCAAGCCGTGGGATACACAGTCAACATACAAAAGTCAAGACTAGTGCCATCCCAAAGGATAACATTTTTGGGTGCAGAACTGGACACAATAACTCAGATGGCTTTTCTCACAGAAGAAAAACAAAAGCAACTACCAGTCTACTTCATGGCATTGACATGACAAACTCAGCTTACTGCAAGGAAAGTCCTGCAGGCCCTGGGTTACATGGCATCCTGCATAATCTTGATTCCACATGCCAGGCTGCATATGAGAAAATTACAATGGTACCTAAGGAATGTATGGTCTCAACACAGACACAGTCTAGAAACCATGATACCAATCATTCCATGCCTGAAAAAAGAATTCCTGTGGTGGGCTCAGGCCTGCCAGACCCAACAGAGGGTTGCCTTTCCACAAACCACAACCAAGGCAGACCATCACCACGGACGCCTCAGACCTAGGCTGGGGGGGCACACATGGAAGACAAGTGTATCCAAGGCCTATGGTCCCAAGACCAGCTGAATCTACACATAAATCTAAAGGAGATGCTGGCAGTGAAGCATGCAATCGAGGCATTCAAATCATTCCTCCAGCAAGGACACCTGCTGATAAGGACGGACAATATCACAGTCATGTGGTACATCAACAAACAGGGAGGCACGCATTCCTACCCTCTATGCCGGATGGCAATGGACCTGTGGAACCTAGGCCTGAATCTCAACATTCAACTGCAGGCCAGATTCGTACCAGGAAAAGAGAATTCACTAGCAGACAGCTTAAGCAGAACTACCACGGATGCTCACGAATGGATGCTGCATCCAGACATCTTTAAAAACATAAAGAAATGGGGAATGCCAGAGATAGACCTGTTCGCCTCCCCACTCAACCACCAACTGAAGAAATTCTGCTCAAGAGAATACCACCACAAGCCTGGAGGGTGGACTCCCTTTCTTTCAGCTGGAAGGCCCTGACAGTTTATGCCTTTCCACCTCTCCCATTGATGTACAAAGTTCTACTGAAGATCAGGGAGGAACAGCCAAAGTTAATTCTGATAGCTCCAGACTGGCCAAGGCAGCATTGGTACCCGCTACTGAGAAGCATGTCTCGGACGAACTCATGGCCTCTACCTCTATGGCCTTTACTTCTAACGCAGAACAACTACAAGACACTGCATCTAAACTTGAAAATGCTGCAGCTAACTGCTTGGAAAATTGCATAAAACAAAACCAATCTGATTTATCTCAGAGGATCAAGGACATTATCCTGGAGGCTCGCAGACCCTCCACAAGGAAAACTTACTCAGCCAAATGGAAGAGATTCCTCATTTGGAGTGCATCAAAGGGAACAAATGTCACACTGGAAAACCTAGCACACATCCTAGAATACTTAGCAGAACTGTTCCACAATGGCCTGTCCTATTCTTCCATTAAGATTCATGCTTCAGCAATTTCAGCAGAGTACAACATGGATCCTCCTATCTTCTCTCACCCTCTCCTCAGACAATTTTTAAGAGGGATCAAAAATGTAAAACCTCCAAGGAAACCACCTCTGCCTACATGGGATCTCAATTTTGTGCTGGAAAAATTAACACTTCCCCTTTTGAACCAGCAGCATCAGCAGACTTACAGTTCTTATCTTGGAAAACTGCCTTCCTTCTAGCAATCACTTCAGCAAGAAGGGTATCCGAGTTACAGGCATTAATGGCAGTGCAGCCTTTCCTTATCTTTCACCAGGATAGAGTGTCTCTGAGAACCAATCCTACTTTCATGCCAAAGGTGGTATCCAGGGTATCCTTGAACCAAGCTATTAATTTACCTACGTTCTTCCCTAACCCACAGAAGAGGGGGGAAAAACTACTGCACACCTTGGATGTACACAGACAACTGCGCTACTATCTGGACAGAACTAAGACCAGCAGAAAAACTGACCAGCTTCTGGTAGCATATGCAACAGGAGTGCAAGGAAAAGCAATTTCCAAACAGACAATTTCAAAATGGATAGGAAATTGCATTCGATTCTGCTACTCTTTTCATGGAAAGACAACTCCTGAAAATATCAGGCCTCACTCCACAAGAGCTACAGCCACCACTACAGCTTTCCTACGAGGAGTGGCTACCAAAGACATTTTAGAAGCTGCTACTTGGAGCTCCGTGCATACATTTGCCAAGCATTACAATCTTCCTTTATATTCCAGATCCCGAGCAGGTTTTGCAACTGCAGTTTTACAAGGGATCTTAACTACACCATCATTATCTTAGTGCCTCCTCCCCCAGTTTGGCTATGGTATTCTACCCATATGTTATGACTGCAGATGCATCCTTGAAGGACATAGTACAGTTTTGTACCTACCATAAATGTAGATGTCCGATAGGTATGCATCTGCAGTCAGGATTACCTACCCTCCTTCCCCTCTGTGGTATTCCTAGGGTACTTACCCCTCTCTTAGCTAGCTGGGGGAATCTGTTATGGTGTATTTGTTTGTATGTATATATGTATATATACTTTTTGCTTTCTACTGTTTGGAATTTTCTACTTTTATCTAAATTTAGCCTTCCTAGAGGGCACCTGGCATCTGGGGCAAGAAACACTGAGGAAAATGGCGTCGGCTGATGCCTTTATACCCCAGGAGCTATGACGTCGGGTGAAGTGCGACATCAGCCGAGGCCAGACCCAGACTTTGGAATCCGGCCGACCAAAGGGCTGCCTGAGGCAGGACAACCCATATTTTATGACTGCAGATGCATACCTATCGGGCATCTACATTTATGGTAGGTACAAAACTGTACTTTATGACTGCAGTTGCATATCTATCGGACATCTACATTTATGGTAGGTACAAAACTACTTTGTGTACACTTACCATAAATGTGGATGTTAATGTGTATTCAATGTTGCAGTCCTGGTTACCCTCCCTCCAGCCCCCTGACTTCTCTTGGCTCTACCTTTCCTTCTTGTTTGGTATATATTTCTTCATGTATATTTGCTTTTTGATGGGGGTGTATGCTTCCTATTGCTGGGGGCACCTGACATCTGGGCAAGAAAAACTGATGTAATGGCGTCGACTGCATGTTCTATACCCCTAACGACCTGACGACATGGAAGAAGTGACTGCATCCGACACAGAAATCCGAAGACTCTGGTATTCAGGCTGGCTGAGGGCTTACCTGCAGGCAGATGACCTAAATCTGATGACTGCAACAGTGAGTACCATAAATGTAGATGTTCGAGTGCAAGTGTACACAACTGTACTTTCCCAATACCTTGGTTCCTTTGATAGTTTGCTCCAGGAAATTCCAGCTGCATCTTGCCTATTCTGTGCCCTAATTGCTGTCATCCTTATCTTTACAATCTCCTTTTTTTCTTGGTTCTTAGAATATTTTCTGCTACTTAATAATCTGTATGGTGGTGGTTCTTAATCTACATCCAAGATCCCACTCTCATTTCTTGAATCTCCCCAGCTTCATTATCCCTTTCTACCTTGAATTATAACTTTCTGCTTGTGTTTTATGAGACTTAACTGTGTAGCTCTAAAATAGCTCCAAGCCAGGTAATCCTAAAGAACATTGCTCTGTTGGAAGGATCAACTTAACCCAATTGGCCCTTGCCCTCTTCTAGATAAAAACCCTTCAACCTTTTACTGTTCACATCTTTTCTGGTTGATAAAAATATGCCTGACCTGTACATAAAACTGAAAGGACTAAAACATTCTCACTGCTTGTATCTTGCTGTCCTTATCCATAACCACAAGCTTTCAGTTTCTCAGTTTTTGAATCATGTTTTTAGTCTCTTCCCACATATCCTTACCTGTCATAACAGTCCTTTTTAACGCACACTTCTAAATACTTTATTTTAACATTTCCCCATAAATTATGGGTATTCAACAAATTTACGTGCAGGTATATAGTTTACAGCTATAGCCTTTGTTTTGTTTTCATTTTTATTTCCCAGAAAAAAATGAAACTGTCTGTGTTCCACAACACTTGAGATATCCTTTTCTGGTTTTATCTGGTACAAAATACCTGCAAATAACGACAACCTTTATTGATTAACATCTTAATTGTGTTCTTGAATTTGAGTCCCTTGTTATCTTTACCAGTAGCTCTAAGTATAAGGCAGATAAAGGGAAGAGATCATCCTTGCCTGGTTCCTCTGTTCAGACACGACTTATCAGGGAGGAACCCTCCCACCTAAATTTTTGCACCTATCCCTCTTATGTCATCCTAATTAAACTTCTTGCATCAGGAAATCCAAATGCTTCCATTGCCTTACTCGTAAAATCCCAGCTTATTCCGTAAAATGTCTCTGCATTGAGACCCACAGCAGCAGTATTCTCTTGCATTCTGCTTTCTTGTGGGTAATAATTATATTGAGGTTGTCAAATGACCTCTCCGCAAAACCACATTTTCCATACTATACATATATATATATATATATATATATATATATATATATATATATATATATCAATTTTGGCAATGTAGTCGCCATTATTTTAGGTATTATAGCCACTCCAGCTTTCTTCCAGGATTTTGGTGCTTCTGCTTTTAAAATACTGATGTTCATCATGTTTCACTGTTGCAGTCCTAACCAATGGGTTATCTGGCTCCCGATAGCCCTCGATCGGCCAGAATACCAAAGGTAAGTAAAAATGACTGTTGTAAAGGACGTCAGGGCATCCGATGCAAAAGGAGGCAGCTGACGTCACTTCCTCAGTCTTCCTTGCTGCTGAGCCCAAAGCAGAAGCATTTCTTGCACTAGTGCCGGTCGGCAGTTTACATTTTGTGTTTCTGACTACAAAGTTGAAGTCAACTGCAGCTAAGTACCCCGTTGGGGAGCTTCTTTTCTTGCCTTAACGAATGTCAGAAAAGTTTAATAATTCTTAACTGTGGAAACAGATTACCCATAGAGATTTTCATTCCTATTGTATTTATTAACCATAGAGATTTTCATTCCTATTGTATTTGTGTAGGCCTTGACCACGTTGTTCCTAATTGTGATCTTTGTGCTTCCATTAATCCGCGTACTATTCGTCGTCCGGCTAAGCTTTTAGCTAAGCATTTTGGAGTTGGGCATAAGTTTGTATGTATGGCGTTCGCTGGTCTTCAGGCTTCAGATATCCCCAAGAAGCGCAAGGATAAGGACCGTAACAGGCTTCCGAAGGTCAAGTCCTCAGATGATGTTAGGTTGGTCATCAGTTATGCGGTAGCCAGTGAGGCGCCTTTGCAGCCCGCAGATTTTCAACCACAGGCCCCGGTTGAGACCATTTCTGAGGTCCCCAGGCCTTCGGCATCCATTTTGCCTCCTGACCTTCTGCCTTTTGCCTCTTCAGCTGGATCCGAAGCCGCGAAGCTGACTCTGGTGTCCGAGACCTTAGTTCAGACAGCAAGCTCATACCGACGACTTTCATTGCAACTTTGGCTGTTGCTAGACCTCCCGAATCCTTTAGAGTTGCAGGTAAATCTTCCAGTTGTAAGCCTGTGAAGAAGCAGGCTCCAGATGTTCGTGTTTCACTGTTGTAGTTATCACATTTAGGTTATCTGCTTGCAGTAGCTCTCAGTTGGCCTGATTATCAAAGTCTTGGGTCCTGCACCTGTGGCTGTCTCATCTTCCAAGATGTCAGGTAGTCAGGGGTATAAAGCTTGCAGCTGACGCTATTACATCATTCTTTCTTGCCGTGCGGTGCCCGAAGCAGAAGCAGATCGCAAGTGCAGGTCGGCCGACTCCTGAAATTATCATTTTCGAGTTTCAGATCCGAAGTCTCTAACTAAGCTAAGTACCCCATTAGGGAACCTTTTTCTTGCTCTAATCCGATGTCAGTAAAAGTTAACTGTATTTCTTGTGGAAAGTAAATACCTCATAAAGATATTCATTTGTACTGCATTCTTTGCTTAGGTCCAGACCACGACGTACCTTGCTGTCGGTTTTGTGCCTTATTCAAACCTCGTACTATTCGTTGTCTGTTCATTTACGCATCTAAATATTTTGGTACTCTTGTTAAATTATACAGAAATCGCTTTGGTAAGCCACCCGACTACTGACATTTTGAAAAAACGCAAAGAAAAAGACAGGCACAGACCGCATAGGTCCAAATCTGCCGACACTTCTCCTAAGCTAGTCGCCAGTACTCAGTGGGGCGTTTTCACAGCCCCTGATACCTGCTACTTAGATTTGCAGGCCTCTACTGAGACCTATTTGGAGTCCGGTATGCCGCAAAGCTTCTTCGACTGTGGAACCTGTGCATATCTCTACCTTGGATGGGTCCGGAGCTGCTGTGCTGGCACCGGCTTCTGAGGGTGTATTCAGGCCTACTGACTTGCATATTAAACCTACGTCATCTTCTTCAAGGCTTAAAATGCGATGCATGCCTAGAAAACCGACACCCACACCTCATGGTCAGGTCCCTATGCCTAAAAAACAAATAAGAATGGCTGAAGACCTTATTACTGTAATCAGGGGAAGCCACCCTCCCCCCCCCCCCCGAGACTTAGGGCTGATTTTCCTTCTGATCAGGATTCTGTAAAAACAAAATGAATACTTCAGCAAAACTACAACTTCCAATAAGTGACCTCCCAAACCTCTTGTATCAGAGGCACATGGGATATATGCAAATGATCCTTATGAACATCAGGTGTTTCAGCTAATTGGCAATTCTGAATGCCCATGACTTTAGTCGTTTTAATGGACAATTTCAGGTCAGTAAAGCCAAACCCCACTAGCTGTGGATATGCATATTTCGGCCTTATGACCTCATCAGCACAGCACAAGCAGAGTGTTTGACTAAGCATTAGAAACACAGGGATGTTATATACCCACCTGATGTCCATTATCATTAGGGTCACTGCAAAATTAGCTGAAACACCTGATGTTCATAAGAATCATTTGCATATATCCCATGTGCCTCTGATGCAAGAGGTTTGGGAGGTCACTTATTGGAAGTCTGGCTTTGCTGGAGTTTTCGTTTTATTTTTACTGATTGGTTTTTCAGTGACCTTCTCACTCGTTTCTGATCAGGATTCTGAAATTTCTGTTTTCTTTGATGACCAGGATTTGCCCTTATCTACCTATGAGGGTTGTGATGCAGAGGAGACTATTCCATCTGCTTCCCCTCCAGAGGATTTCTCTTTTCGTGAAACCTTGCATACTCTTGCAGCATTTTTGCTGGGAAAGCCAGGATTACTCTGACTCCAAAAATAGGCTTAGGGAATTCTTACTCCTGCCTCAACACAGGCCTTTAGCTATCCCTCCTGTACTGGACATTGTAGATGCCTTCTCGAAATCTAGCCTGGCCCCTGACTCTTTACCTCCTTCTCCCAGAAAACTTGATATATATTACAGGGTACCTGACTCTCAAGTTCCTCTTTAAAAATCCTACTGTGGATCATGAGACCATTTCACAGAGACCCAAGGGCATTAAGGCTACCAAAAATCCTACCCTCTCTGATAGAGAATCCAGGGTGCTAGATAGATGGGGTAAGATAGTATACACTTCTGCAACCTTGGCCATTAGGGCCTTAAACTGCCAGTTTCATATGTTAAAGTCTCAACAGTCTATTACAACTAAATAAAAATAAAAATACATTCCAAACTGCAAGTAGGATGAATCTCTCTCGAATTTATTTAAAACAATCACCACATATGAGCGCTTTCATCTCATAATGAGACTTCAGATACTATACCAGTGCTACACCTACTATATAAAATGTCTTAATAACCTTAATTGAACAATTAAAAAAATTTTAAAACAGTAGTGCCAACTAATTTTTAAAAAAGCATATAATGTCATTTTATATCATAGAACATTATACAAAATATATTAAAGTGCAGAATATATTAAAAATATGTAAAAAAAAGTATTAAAAATGTGTTAAACGCAGATGAATAAAATATCTCCCTTCATATATGTAAAAAAATAAACAGATTTACAATAAATTTATAATAGATTTATAATAGATCTGTGATAGGATAAAACTCAATATTACCAAGGATAGAGTAAATGTACAAAACATATTGTAACAAATATATTAAACTTTTGCTGCCTTTTCAATAAGTGTAGCCTTAATACTAATATATTCATTAAGGCCTGGGGGGTAATTGGCCTTGAGTCTCAGTTGCCATCTTGATTCCCTATTTAATAATAAATTCTTTAAATCACTCCCCCTATTATTATTTTTAGCCAAGTCAATAATACCAAATTTAAAACTACTAAAAGATGTGCAGAAACCGAATGTTTATATAGGGCACTGGTGTCTTTTTTAATCCTAATGTCAAAGATGTTCATATATTCTATCTTTTAGTGCCCTTTCGGTTTTCCCTATGTAAAATGATAAACGGTGTGTACAAATGGCTATATATAGCAACATTCTACTATAACAATTACCTTTACAAAATTTAACAACACATCAACCGTCTATTATTGGATTGCTTAAACAGAAAATGATTATTTCTGACTGTGCTGAAAATAAAGGTTTACAGGATTTAATGCATTCTGCTGAGCAAGTTGGAAAACATACTTTGCAATGTGGTTTTGATTAAATAGAGACATCTTGCAGGGCTGCTGTCACTGGGTCTGTACTTAGAAGGCATGCTTGGCTTAAAGAGCAATCTTTGCCAGGTCATGTTAGTTACATTACTGGATGCTCCCTTAAACCAAGACCGCCTGTTTAGCAACAAAGCAGAAGTAGTACTTAAAAAGATGGAAGAAAAAGCTAAATCTATGCAAATTGTTAAAAGATTTCCTACAAGTACAGCCTCCCAGATTTAGTAGGCATTGGCCCTCTAAGAATTGGTCCTTTCCTGCCTCTTCCAGGCCTTCTCAGTCCAAACCCAGAACCAGCAGAACACCCAGGCTTCAGTTCCAAGGTACTCACAGGCCTAAGTAAGTAAGACGACCCCCCCCCCCATGGTAAACTGTCTCAATGACAACTTTAAACCTTCCAAACCCTACTCAACTGACTGTTCCTTTAGGAGGAAAGACTGCCCTGCATGCAAAAAACTGGGAACTCATTACCCAGGACAAATGGGTTTAAAATATAGTTTCCCAAGGATACAGATTCCTCTTCCACTCCTTACCAACCCCAAATGGTTGACCAGACCTACCCCCAAATCAGTGGGCAGAGGCTCAAAAGCAAGTTCTCTCTCTTTCAAGCATCAGGGCTATTCAACCTGTCCCAAAAGAACAATGGGGGCAAGGTCTCTACTCAAGACACTTCCTGGTACCCAGAAAAGACAATTGCTGGTGTCCTATCCTGGACCTGTCTATCCTAAACACATTTTTGGTAATCCCAAAATTCAAGATGCTAACTCTTCAGCTGCTTCCCATGCTAGGCAAAGAAGCCTGGTTGGCAACACTGGATTTAAAGGAAGCCTACCTGCACATCCCAGTAAGGGAATCTTGCAGAAGATGCCTACACTTCAGAGCAGGCTACATGCACTGTCAGTTCTCTGCACTGCCCTTTGGCTTATCTACTGCACCCTGGGTATTCACAAAGTGCTTAGCTCCAGTCATTGCATTTTACAGGTGAATAAGTATTCAGATATACCCATACCTGGACGATTGTCTAATTCAGGCAGAAAGCCAGGACATACTATTAAATCATCTGGCATTTGTAAAGAAATTGCTAACGTCTCTGGGATATACCATAAACAAATAAATCACATCTTGTACCCTGCCAACAAATTGTATTCCTGGGAGCAAGCTTGAATACAACTTCCCAGATGGCCTACCTCACACCAGAGGAACATTCAATTGACAGTCTACTTCAAACTACTGGCCATAAAGACCCAGCTATCTGCAAGGAAAATACTGCAAGCCCTGGGGTTCATGGCCTCTTGCATTCTACTAATTCCATATGCAAGACTGCATATGAGGAAACTACAATGGTATCTAAAAAGCCTATGGTGTCAACATTCTCAGGATATGGAATCAATGATTCCGATCATACCTTGTCTACAGATAGTTTGTTTGGTGAGCAGAGGCCTGCCACCAAAACCAAGGGACTGCCATTCACTCTACCCCCCGCCACCCAAACCCTAGCAACAGATGCATCAGACTATGCATGGGGGGGCTCACTTGGCAGGGCAATGCATTCAAGGCAAATGGAACCCAAATCAAATGCACTTGCTTATTAATCAAAAAGAAATGTTAGCTGTACAGAATGCTCTGACAGCTTTCAGGGGCCACATTCTTCCAGGACAATTTATGGTAAAGATGGACAACACCACTTATGTGGTGCATAAACAAGCAGGGGGAACCCACTCATACCCTCTCTGCAGATTAGCCATGGCTCTGTGGAACACAGCCTTGAGCTACCAAGTGCACGTACAGGCTCAATTCCTGCTAGGAAAGCTAAATACACTGGCAGATGACCTAAGCAGAAATCTCATGGACCAACGAGTGGAAACTGGAACCAAAGATATTCAACATGTTGAGAAACAAATGGGGGAGCCCAGAGGTGGATCCGTCCCCCCCCCCCGAACTACCAATTGGACAAATTCTGCACAAGGACTCACCACAAACAAGCTTGGAAAGTGGATGCCCTGTCCTTCACCTGGAAAAACCTATCAGTTTATGCCTTTCCCCCTCTGTCTCTTCTCTCCAAGGTACTACTAAAGATCAAACAGGACAAACCAAGGATACTGATTGCATCAGACTGGCCACGCCAACACTGGTGTACCCCCTCTTGCGCAGTGCGTCACTGCTTGCACCATGACACCTGCCTCAGACCCCTGCCCTGCTGTCCCAGCAGGAGGGCCAGATTCTGCACCCACAACTTCAAGCCCTGAACCTGGCAGCCTGGCTAATTACCTGATCTCTCCGTTACCCAGTAAGCAAGTGATGGATGTCATTCTGGAGGCAAGGAGGCGAAGTACTAGAAACTCCTATGCTGAATAATGGAAAAGATTCTCTTCCTGGGGCCAAACTTGGGATGGGCGCAGCAGCGCCCAGTTTACCCCATATTCTTCAATACTTAACTGAGATGCTTCACAAGGGCCTTTCCTTTTCCTCCATCAAAATTCACGCCTCAGCCATTTCAGCTCATTACAATACAGAACCACCCCTCTTCTCTCTTGCACTGCTGAAGCAATTCCTCAGAGGGGCCAAAAACTTAAGACCACCCAGGGAGACCCTCTTCTCCAGCCTGGGACTTTAACTTTGTATTGGAAAAGCTCACTCTACCTCCCTTTGAGCCAGCTGCAAATGCAGAGTTGAAATTCCTTTCTTGGAAAACAGCCTTCCTTCTAGCCATCACTTCAGCAAGAAGGGTGTCTGACGTTCCTGTAATCACAGCTGCAAAGGTAAAAACCACACACTTCAAAGCCAAGAACACAGCATCCAAGGGACCAGACAACATCCCAGGCTGTGTTCTACACGAACTACAGAACAAACTGGCACCTCACCTGAGTACCATGTTCAATTATAGCCTCACCTCAGGCTTTGTGCCTGCTGAATGGCACACAGCAATGGTTATCCCTCTCCACAAGGGGGGAGCCACCACGGACCCCGGGAACTACCGCCCCATTAGCCTGACGAGCCTGGTCTGCAAGGCCATGGAATGTATCATCATGGAACTTATAAACAAAGACATTGGTAATCTCCAAACTCTGGACCCCACCCAGTTCGGGTTTGTAAAAGGCAGATCATGTCTCCTAAACCTGATAGACTTCTTTGAAGCAGTCACCAAAGCCGTAGACGAGGATAAGGGGTTCACACAACCTATCAAGATCTTGCCAAGGCTTTCGACGCCATCCCCCACTCTGGAATTCTAGATAAACTCACCAAACTAGGTATAAATCCTTATGTCACAAGATGGGTTGCCAACTGGCTCACTGACAGAACCCACACTGTGAAAGTAGCAGACTCCAAATCCGACTTCAGACCAGTGACAAGTGGAGTACCACAGGGTTCAATCCTGGGTCCTCTCCTGTTTGGTATCTACTTCTCTGAAGTACAGGCTAACACAGAAGGTTTTTGGCTAATGCAGTTTGCAGATGACTGCAAACTAGGAGCCATAATCGAAACTCCTAATGATGTGGACATCCTACAAAAGGGCCTCACTGAGACAGATGCCTGGTGTCAAAGCCATGACCTCAAGCTCAATGCCAAAAAGTGCATTGTCACCCCCTTTGGTAAAAACTCTACCCATGAACTACAACATAGGCGGTAATATACTTAACACCAAAAGTGTGATAAGAGACCTTGGGACGCAGGTGGACAGTAGTCTCTCCTTTGATAATCACATCGCCACAGTAGTCAGGAAATCCTATGTGGCACACCTCATCACAAAAGGTTTCTCATCCAGAAAGAGGTCATTGTTTCTCCTCTATTCATCACTCATTAGACCCATTATAGAGTACAATGCCCCTTTTGGTATGTACCTCACAAGACATCTACAACAACTGGAAAGGCCGCAGAAATATTCCCTACCAAGGGACATCCTAGAAGCTGCTACCTGGAGGGTTCTGTACATACCTTCACCAAGTATTGCCACTTGCCAATTTTTTTCTAAATCCAGAGCTGGATTTGCCACTGCAGTCTTGCTGGGCCTTATAGCTGGTCCTAATGCTATCCAATTACCTCCTCCCATCCTTAGCTTTGGGAATCTACCCAAATGTGATGACTGCAACAGTGAAACACGAAGAACATAGTGCAGTTGTGTACACTTACTATAAATGTAGATGTTCAAGTGTATTCGCTGTTGCATTCCTGGTAACCCTCCCTCCAGCCCCTTGACTTCTATTGACTATACCTCTATTCTCGTTTACTATGCTTAAAGCTTTTTTGTTGGAGGTGTAACCTTGCATATAATTGCTTCCCATTATGGGGGTACCTGACATCTGGGGCAAGAAAAACTGATGTAATGGCATTGGCTGCATGCTTTATATCCCTGACGTCATGGAAGTTGAGACAGCAACCAACTCAGGACCCAAGACTTTGATAATCAGGCCGACTGAGGGCTACTGCAAGTAGATAACCCAAATGTGATGACTGCAACAGTGAATACACTCTTAACATCTACATTTATGGTAAGTGTACACAACTGTACTTTTCCCTCTAGTTCCCCTCATTCTCAAATGTTTAAAATAGCTGATGACCTTTTAACTCTTATTAGGGGTTCACAGCCTCCTCCTTCAAAAAGTTGTGGGGATGTCTCTCCTGAGGCTTTGTCCTTTTCAGGTTCGGATACTTCTAGTATTTCTGTGGATGAAGTAGTAGTTTCTCAAGCTTTCTCTCCTTTTGAGGATTCAGATGCAGAGGAGTCCATCCCTTCTGCTTCTCCTCCAGAATATTTCTCTCTTGGTGATGCTTTAAATACTCTCAGGGAGCATTTTAAATGGGAAAGTCAGGATTACCCCCTTTCTAAGAAAAGGATTAGGGAGGTTTTGGATTTACCTCCGCATAAGCCTTTGGCTATTCCTCCTGTGTTATAAGTGTTTGATGATGTTTTTCTGGAAAATTCCTTGATTCCAAATTCAGTTCCTCCTGCTCCCAGGAAACCTGACAGGTACTAATAGAGTTCCTGATTCTCATTTGTTTCCTTTTAGGAATCCGTTGGCTGATCCAGAGGTTATTTCTCAAGGCCCTAAAGGAGTTAAGGCCACTGTTACTAAAAATCCTGTTCCTTTTGACAGGGGATCCAGGAACCTAGACAGGTGGAGTGAAAAGGTTTATACCTCTGCCATTCTTAGTATTAGGTCTGCTAATTGTCTTTTTCATATGCTGAAGTACCAGCAGTACACCTTGGAAGCTATTAAATCTAGGATAGCAGGTGTGCCTCAGTTGGCGGAGAGTAAGGATATGCAGGATTTGCTGAATTCTGCCAGTCTAATCCATAAGCCTTCTTTACATTGTGGCTTTGACATTCTAGTAGCCTCCTGAAGGGCTACAGCTACTGGCTCTGTTATTAGAAGGCACGCTTGGCTCAGGGAGCAGCCCCTACCAGAGCCTGTTAAAGATAAGCTTTTAGATGTACCTTTGCATAAGGTCTTTTTGGCAGCAAAGCATAGGAAGTGCTCAAGAAGATGGAAGACAAGGCCAAGTATATGCAGACAGACTTTCTGCAAGTTCAGCCTCCTCACATTAGCAGGAGTTACCCTTCTAAGAGTTGGATGTTCCCTGATACTGGCAGACAGAGCCGTTCTAGGACTAGAGGTTACAAATCTTCTAGGGGGAAGGGGGCTACCCCTCAAAGGTCTAAGCGTTGGCAGGCTTCCTCTTCCAAGGCGGGAAGTTCTAAACCTGCATCTCAATCTAAACATTCTCAATGACTGTCCAACTTCTGCATGTTCCTGCCTGCCTGGAGAGTCCTTTAGGGGGAAGGTTGGCCCTGTTTGCAAATGTTTGGGCCACCATCACGGTTGACAAATGTGTACTCAAAACTGTATCCCTAGGGCACAAGTTTTCTTTCCACACCTTTCCAGTACCCAAAGGATTCCCAGACACTCCAAACCAAAGGGCAGAAGTAGAAAAGCAAATTTTCTCTGTTACATCTGGGAGCAATAGAATCAGTTCTTGCTCAGCAGGTAGGCCAGGGATTCTATTCCAGACTTTTCCTAGTTCCAAAAAAGAAGGCACCTGGCATCCTATCCTGGATCTATCCATCCTGAACACTTTCTTGATAATTCCAAAGTTCAAAATGCTCACTCTGCATCAATTACTGCCAGTGTTAGAAAAGGATTCTTGGCTGGTAACATTGAATCTCAAAGAAGCTTATCTGCATATCCCTATCAGGGAAAGTTGCAGGCAATACCTTTGTTTCATTGGTGGACAAGCAACATTATCAATTCTCTGCGCTGCCCTTTGGCTTATCTACTGCTCCCAGAGTTTTCACAAAGTGCCTGGCTCCAGTCATTCTTTTTGCTGGCAAAAAAAAATCCAGATTTGTCCATACTTGTTAGACTGTGTAATTCAAGCAAATTCTCAGGAACAGCTGCTAAAGGATCTAGAATTTGTAAAGACTCCTCTCTCTTCCCTGGGTTACACTCTCAACGTAGAAAAATCAAAAATGGTGCCATCCAAGGAGATTACATTCCTGGGAGCAAGTCTGAACACAGCCACCTAGATATCTCACCCAGGAGAAGCAGACTACTCTTTCAATTTACTTCAAGGATTTGGCAAGCCTGTCCCAGCTCCCTGCAAGGAAATACCTGCAAGCTCTGGGATTCATGGCCTCTTGCATTCTCATGATTCCATATGCAAAACTGCATATGAGGAAATTGCAATGGTACCTTAAGAACACTTGGTGTCAACACACAGGACCTGGATGTGATAATTCCTCTGCTTCCATGTCTGCAGACAGTTTCTTTGGTGGGCAACAACATATCTACAGAACAAAGGTATGCCTTTTCGCCCACCCCCGGCCACTCGAGTTCTTGCCATGGACACATCGGACTATGCCTGGGGAGCTCACCTGGATGGCAGATGCATAAAGGAAAGTTGGAATGCCCAACAGATCCACCTGCACATAAATTTAAAGGAGTTGATGGGAGTCCAGCAGACTTTACTAGCTTTCAAGCATCTTCTTTTTCCAGGTCCCCTTCTTGTTAGGATAGACAAACACCATAGTTATGTGGTGCATCAACAAGCAGGGAGGGACTTATTCTTACCTCCTGTGCAGACAGAGCATGAGTCTTTGGTCCACAGCAGCATCCCTGGGCCTGCATCTCCTAGCTCAGTTTCTTCCAGGAAGGCTCAGTGTTTTGGCAGAACAGTTGAGCAGACAGACCCTGGATCCTCATGAGTGGCAGCTGAACAGAGCAGTTTTTTACAATATCATTCATCATTGGGGCACTCCAAGTGGATTTCTTCTTCTGTCCAGACAACCATTTTCTACCTCTTTTTTGTACCAGGCAGCATCACAGCAGAGCCTGGAGATTGGATGATCTGTCCTTCCCTTGGACGCTGCTGTCAGTTTATGCCTTCCCTCCTCTTCCTCTTCTTCCCAGAGTATTGCTGAAAATAAGGACGAATGACCATGGACTATTCTCATAGCTCCGGACTGGCCCAGGCAGCATTGGTATCCACTGCTTCGCAGTCTGTCCCACATGTTCATTGTGTTTCACTGTTGCAGTCATTACACTTGGGTTATCCTGCTGGCAGGCGACCCGTAGTTGGCCCGAGTTCCAAAGTCTTGTTCCGGCGTCGGTTGCTGTCGCCTCTTCCCTGACGACAGTGCATCAGGGGTATAAAAGTTGCAACCGACGCCATTTTCTTCAGTCTTTCTTGCTGCACGGTGCCCGAAGCAAAAGCAGTTCGCAAGTGCCAGTCGGCCGACTCCTGAGATTTTCAAAATTGAATTTCAGAACTGAAGTCATCAATAAAGCTAAGTACCACGTTGGGGAAACTTTTTCTTGCTCCAGACCGATGTCAGTAAAAGTTAATTGTATTTCTTGTGGGAAGCAAATACCACATAAGGACTTTCACTCTTACTGCATTCCTTGCCTAGGCCCTGACCACGACATTACTAGTAGTCGGTTTTGTGCTAGATTTAATAAACGCACTATTAAACGTTGGTTTGATTTTGCCTTACATTATTTTGGACGCCAATTTAATTATATAATGCCGTCGGAACAACTGACGACCGGAATGTATAAAATACGCAAAGACAAAGAAAAGGATAAGCATCAGAGGTCCAAAACCGACGACAAAGCTTCTTCTAGGCCAGTTGCCGGTTCTCAGTGAGGTGCTTTTGCAGCCCCTGAAACCTGCTACCTCAGAGCCACAGGCCGTAACCGACAGCCACGTGGAGACGAGGCCTGTGGAAACTCGAGATATTGGGCCTATGGAAACTATACCCTCAGTTGGGTCCAGAGCCGCTGAGCAGGCACCGGCTTCTGAGGGTGTTTTCAGACCTTCACAGCTTACAATTAAGGCTACTACAGCAGCAAAGGCAAAGTCCAAAACACCATTAAAGACAAGGAAACAAGTGCAGCATTCTCCAGAACAGTCACCCATGCCAAAGAACAGGTGCTTAAAATGGCCGAAGACCTTATTACTTTAATCAAGGGCTCCCATCCCCCTCCTGACAAAAGGCCTAGGCAAGACGCTGATTATGATTCCTCTGATCAGGTTTCCATTTCCTCTGATTCTTCTTCTGATCAGGGCTATTCTCTCCCTCCCTCTGAGGCTGAAGAGTCCATTCCTTCAGCCTCACCACCTGAGGATTATTCTTTTGGGGAAACCCTGCACACCATGAGGGAGCATTTCCATTGGGAGTGGCAGGATTACTCAGAATCCAAGAAAAGGCTCAGAGATTTCCTTTTACTGCCTCAGCACAGGCCCCTGGCTATCCCCCCTGTGCTTGATATTGTAAATGATGTTTTTTTCTGAATCCAGTCTGTCTCCAGATTCTTTACCCCCTGCACCAATAAAGCCAGACAGGTACTTACAGGGTCCCTGACTCTCATAAATTTCTTTACAAAAACCCCGCTGCAGACCCAGAAACAATTTCTCAGGGTCCTAAAGGGGTTAAAGTTTCCACTGCCAAAAATCCTGTCCCGTCAGATAGGGATTCCAGAGCTCTGGACAGATGGGGGGGGGGGGGTTACACTTCTGCTACTTTAGCTGTAAGACCTTTAAACTGTCAGTTTCACATGCTTAAAATATCAACAGTATTTCATGTCATCGTTAAAGCAGAAAATGGTTACAAATATAGAAAGTCCTGACAGTAAAGAAATGCAGGATTTATTGCATGCAATTGAACAAGTGGGAAAGCATACTCTGCGATGTGGTTTTGATTCATTAGAGGCTTCTTGTAGAGCCGCAGTTACAGGCTCAGTTATTCGAAGACATGCTTGGTTGAAAGAACAAAGTTTACCTGACCATGTTAAAGTAAAATTATTGGTGCTCCACTACAGCATGATACTTTGTTTGGTGTTAAGGCAGAAGAGGTGTTAAAGAAAATGGAGAATAAAGCAAAGTCAATGCAAACGGTGAAAGATTTCTTACAGGTTCAACCACCTAGATTTAGCAGAAACTGGCCTTCAAAAAATTAGTCCTTTCCAGTGTCAGACAGGCCACAAAGAGCAGATACAGACGCCCAAGAAGCAGATCTCAGCCCCAAGGCTCCTACAGACCTAAACAATGGGGTGCTTCAGCCCCCAAAGGAGGAGAAGACAAATCTCAACCTTATAGGAAACGGTCACAATGACTTCCCTCTGCAAATGCTAAGCTCTTGCCAGTTGACAGCACCCCTAGGGGGAAAGCTAGCACTTTTCTCAAAAAAGTGGCACATGATCACCCAAGACCAATGGGTGCTGAATATAGTTTCTCAGGAGTACAGGTTCCACTTCCACACGCTTCCAAAACCAAAACGTATGCCAAACCTGCCACAAAACCAATGGGCAGAGGCACAAAAACAGATTGCTGCTCATATGGATATGGAAGCTATTCAAAAAGTTCCACAAGAAGAACAGGGACAAGGATTTTACTCCAGACTTTTCTTAGTACCCAGAAAAGACAAAGCCTGGAGACCAGTACTGGACCTGTCAATCCTAAATACTTTCCTGGATGTTCCAAAATTCAAAATGTTAACACTACAGCAACTTCTGCCCATGCTGGGCAAGGAGGCTTGGCTAGTTACTTTGGATCTCAAGGAGGCATACCTGCACGTCCCAATCAGACAATCGTGCAGAAGATACCTCAGATTTATAGCAGGCTCAATGCATTACCAATTCTCTACACTGCCCTTTGGCTTATCTACTGTGCCCAGGGTCTTCACAAAATGTCTGGCACCAGTAATTGCATTTTGCAGACAAAAAGGAATTCAAATATATCCCTACTTGGATGACTGTCTTATTCAAGCAGAGAGCAAGGACATTCTTCTAAAGCACCTGGCGTTTGTATAAAGATTGCTAATTTGCCTAGGGTACACAGTAAACGAAAAGAAATCAAAACTAGTGCCCTCTCAAGAGATAATATTCCTGGGTGCAAGCTTAAATACAACTGCCCAGATGGCTTATCTCACGCCAGACACAACTGACTCATTACTTTCAAATGATGGCAACAAAGACCCAGCTCCCTGCAAGAAAGATTCTGCAGGCCTTGGGTTTTATGGCATCCTGCATTCTACTAATTCCATATGCAAAACTGCATATGAGGAAACTACAATGGTATTCTAAAAAGTGTTTGGACTCAGCATTGTCATAGCCTAGAGACAATCATAACCTTGATTCCCTGCCTACAACAGGAGTTTCGATGGTGGTCCCAGGCCTGTCACCACAACAAGGGACAGCCTTTCACCTTACCTACAGCCAGGCAGACAATAACAACAGATCCATCGAATTATACCTGGGGAGCACATATGGCAGGAAAATGTATTCAGGGCATGTGGCCCAAGGAACAAATGCATCTTCACATCAATCAAAAAGAGATGCTAGCTGTACAGAATGCCCTGACTGCCTTCAAGGACATAATACATCCAGGACAACTATTAATAAAGACGGACAATACCACAGTTATGTGGTACATAAACAAGCAAGGGGGCACACATTCCTACCCCCTATGCAGACAAGCCATGACTTTGTGGAACACATCACTGACCTACCAGGTACATCTGCAAGCACAATTCCTGCCAGAAACAAAAAATACACTGGCAGACGAACTAAGCAGAAATCTCATGGATCCTCATGAATGGAAGCTAAATCCACAAGTGTTCAACATGATAACAAGGGAATGGGGGTGCCCAGACATAGATCTTTTTGCCTCCCCTCACAATTGCCAAATACAGAAATTTTGCACAAGGACTTATCACTCTCAAGCATGGAAAAGTGGATGCTCTATCATTCAGCTGGAAAACCTGCCAGTCTATGCCTTCAAGGTGCTTCTAAAAGTCAGACGAGAGGCCAAAAATGATCCTGATTGCACCAGACTGGCCACGCCAGCACTGGTACCCAATCCTAAAGACTTTGTCCCAAGGCCCACCTTGGCCACTAACTCAAATCCCTCATCTTCTGACACAGCAAAACAATCAGATTCTGCACAGTCAACTCAGAACCTTAAACCTGGCAGCATGGCAGATAATGTAGCCACTCAGACTGCACCTCTCTCTAAAGCTGTTATGGATGTAATTTTGGAAGCCAGGAGGCCCAGCACTAGGAAATCTTATGCAGAAAAATGGAAGGGATTCTGTACTTGGAGCCAGGCACATGGGCTCGACCCACTGGTCCCTAATATACCTCAGATTTTGCAATACCTGACTGAGATGTTGGACAAAGGCCTATCTTTTTCATCTATTAAAATCCATGCCTCTGCCATTTCAGCTCATCACAATACGGATCCTCCTATTTTTTCACATCCTCTACTACGACAGTACCTCAGAGGGTCAAAGAATATAAGACCCCCTAGGAGAGTACCAGTACCTACTTGGGACCTCAATTTTGTTTTAGAAAAACTGCCTCCATTTGAACCAGCCAGCACAGCTGATCTAAAATACTTGTCATGGAAAACTGCTCTGCTCCTAGCAATAACTTCAGCAAGAAGAGTCTCAGAGTTACAGGCACTGATGGCTGTGGAACCTTTCCTCATCTTTCATCAGGACAGGGTTTCTCTCAGGACAAACCCAACATTCATGCCAAAAGTGGTTTCCAGTGTGGCCTTAAATCCAACCATTCATTTGCCTACTTTCTACCCAAATCCCCAGAATAAAGGGAAAAGACTTCTGCACGCTTTGGATATACGCAGGCAGCTACAATTTTACTAGGACAAAACAAAAGCTTTCAGAAAAACTGAGCAACTGTTTGTAGCATATGCCACAAGATCACAAGGAAAGCCTATTACAAAGCAGACAATCTCCAAATGGATAGGACACTGCATCCGCTTCTGTTATGCACAACATGGCAAATCTGTGCCTAAGGGTATTAGGCCTCATTCTATTAGAGCAGCAGCCACTTCAGCAGCTTTCCTCAGAGGGCTACCAACCAAAGACATTTTAGAATCTACAACCTGGATCTCAGTGCACACTTTTACCAAGCACTACCACCTACCTCTCTACTCCAAATCCAGAGCAGGCTTTTTTACTGCAGTTCTGCAGGGCTTGTTAGCCTCACCAAATCCAATCTAGACCCAGCCACCCAACCTCAGCTTTGGGATTCTACCCAAGTGTAATGACTGCAACAGTGAAACACGAACATAGTACAGTTGTGTACCTACCATAAATGTAGATGTTAGTGTATTCACTGTTGCAGTCCATGTTACCCACCCACCATCCCCCTCTTTGCTGGGACTGTTCTGTACTTCTCAACTCTATACAACCTATGTGGTGTATTTGCTTGTAGATGAAGGAAATGTTTATAGTAATATATGCATGGTGGTTTGGCATATTTTTATCTTTTCAGCCTTCATATCTGGGGGCACCTGACATCTGGGGCAAGAAAAACTGAAGAAAATTGCGTCTGTTGCAACTTTTTATACCCCTGACGCACTGACGTCCGGGAAGAGGCGACAGCAACCGACACCGGACCAAGACTTTGGAACTCGGGCCGACTACGGGTCGCCTGCCAGCAGGATAACCCAAGTGTAATGACTGCAACAGTGAGTACACTCGAACATCTACATTTATGGTAGGTACACAACTGCACTTTTCCTCCTTGGCATCTTCCTCTGAGGTCAGATCTTTTGGTTCAGGAAGGGGGAAACGTTCTACATCCTCATCTTCAGTCTCTCCATTTGGTAGCTTGGCTCATTGTATGACTCCATCCCATTCTTCTTCCCTGTCCCAGCAGGTGGTTGACGTGCTGAAGGAGGCCAGGAGGCCTAGCACTAGGAAGACTTATGCTGGCAAATGGGAAAGATTCTCTTTGGATGCAGGATAGAGGGGAATCTTCTTAGCCTACCCTTCCTCTGATCCTGGAATACCTGGCTGATTTGCTTCAGGGTGGTCTTTCTTTTTCCTCTATCAAGATCCATACCTCAGCCATTTCTGCTCATTGTTCTTTTGAACAACCCATTTTCTCTCATTCTCTGATGTAAATGTTTCTCAGAGGTGCATGCAACTTAAAACCTCCCAGAAGAGCGCCTACTCCAGCCTGGGATCTTAATTTTGTTCTAGAGAAACTCACTCTCTTTAATTTTGAGCCAGCTGCCACTACAGATTTAAAGTTTCTCTCATGAAAGACTGCCTTCCTCTTGGCTATAACTTCAGCAAGGAAGGTTTCGGAGCTGCAGGCTTTGATGGCTGTGGAGCTTTTTCTTATTTTCCATGCAGATAGGGTCTCTCTGAGAACCAACACCTTTATGCCTAAGGTGGTTTCTAGCCTGACTCTTAATCAGTTCATAAACCTTCCTACCTTTTTTCCTAATCCTCGAAAGAGGTGAGAGGATCCTACATTCTCTTGATGTGCATAGACAGCTCAGGTTTTACCTGGACAGGACTTAAGACCTTTGGAAATCAGCTCAGCTGTTGGTCAGCTTTGCCCCTGGAGCCCAGGACAAGGCTATTTCTAAGCATACCATTTCTAGATGGATTGCTCATTGTATTATTTTTTGTTATTCTTTTCATGGCAAGGTTCCTCCTTAAGGGTTTAGGACCCACTCAACTAGAGCAGCTTTCACTTCTGCAGCCTTTTTAAGGGGTGTCCCTACTAAAGACATTTGGAAGCTGCCACATGGTCTTCTGTTCACACTTTCACAAAGCATTATAATTTGCCTTTGTTTTCAAAAGCCAGGGCAGGGTTTGCCACTGCTGTTCTGCAGGGCATTATCTCCATTCCTTGTTTCTGCTGGTTCCTCCTCCCTTTTCTGTGGGCTTTGGTAATCAACCTATTGGTTAGGACTGCAGCCATGAAACACGATGAACATAGTACAGTTGTGTACACTTACCATAAATGTAGATGTTAGAGTGTATTTCACTGTTGCAGTCCTGCTTTCCCTCCCTCCTTCCCCTTTTTTTCTCTTTTCCTAAGGTACAGGCTAAATTTAGTTTAAGCCTTTTCTGGGGGCTTCTGACTGTTATGGCAAGAAAGACTGAGGAAGTGACGGCTGCCTCCTTTTGTATCGGACGCCCTAATGTCCTTTACAGCCATCATTTTTACTTACCTTTAGTATTCTGGCCGATCGAGGGCTACCGGGAGCTGGATAACCCATTGGTTAGGACTGCACCAGTGAATACACTCGAAAATCTACATTTATAGTAAGTGTACACAACTGTACTTTCTCCCCTCCTTGCTTCCAACTTCCACAGAAATACCATCTATTTCTAGAGATATTTTTGACTATACATCACTTTTCTCATCTCTTCCTGTCTTGACCGTTAATTGTTGAGCCTCATCTACCTCGAACTTTGGCATACTTAAGTCTTCCATAAATATTTGCATTTTTTTTTTCTAGATTTTTGCATTCCTCTGCTTTGTACAAATTTTAGTAAAATTTCCATAATATCTCCAATACCTCTCTGGTTATTTTTCTTGTTATAGGCTTCCTAAATTTGGCAACAACCCTCTGTATGTTCTGTTGCCTAAGTTGTTCTGCTAAAAGTCTTTGTGCTTTGGAGTTATCAAAAAAAATAGTTGCTGAACAGCAGTATCTTGATTGTCCATTTCATTCTTCTCACAACTGGGGTCATAGTATCCCACATTAGATCCGATTTGGCCATTCCTAAAGACTGATGCTGTAAGTCTCAAGCTCCTCCAACACTCATAATGCCTTGCATCTCCCATAACTCCTCAGGTTTCATTTACTGGCTTCCCGGATAGATGTGATTTAACTTCTTCTCAGACCCCTGTCTGATCGCCCCATTGGAGCAAAGGCATTCCAGTTGATGCCATCATAGCGTCAACAGTCACAAAGAAGGAGCTAGCAGAACAGAGCTCCTCTGTTCACCCCCCCCCCCAAACAAGGATTCTTGGCTGTTGGACAGGCATGGGAAGGGCGTCTACACCTCTGCTTCTTTTACATTGAGAGTATTGAACTATTTGGCACATTTTGCGTGCCTTCAGAGGGATTTGGTCTAGGAGCTCACCACTTCTGAGCCCATGTCAGAGAGGGGGACTTCAATAAAGTTTCTCTACAACTGCCGACTCTTGCTTCCTTCCTTGTATAATTCCTCGATGAGGTTTATCTCCAGTGCAGCAGAAGGAACCTCTTGAGTGGCCAGATCAGGCATAGCCCTCAGGAAACATGCCTGGTTGAAGCTTTGCAGAACCCTTCAATGTGTCCTTTACTAATGCCCCCTTCCATGGTTCTTCAACAGTCCGTTAAGGAAACGGTTACCCACAATGAGCGAGAGGGAAAGACCCTGTAGGGGCCATGTTTTCTTCCCCTGAAAGACCTTTTTCCAGTAACAAGCACAGTGGGAAGAAATTGTGGTTTAGAAAGTCTCAGGGTTACTTCTAGGGTTCTCACAAAGACTCCTTGTCCAGAGGCAGAGGACAAGGTTTGAATGGAAGACACCACCTTACAGGGAGAGAGGGTCAACAAAATCAGGGCTTCAGAGAACCTTTCTCTAGCAAGCCCCACCAGCGCTTCTGAAGCTCTTACTTGACTGTCGTACTCAGGAGGCAGTCGGGAGCAGGCTTTCATTGCACCCAGATGCCTGGACAAAGCTAACAAACAACATCTGGGTGTAAAAACAATCTCTACAGGCTATTACATTCCCTTTTTCCTTCCTTTTACCCTCCCACAAGAGGAATTTCCCCAACATTCCACCCAGTCAAGGGA
Organism: Protopterus annectens; assembly: GCF_019279795.1. Classification (NCBI taxonomy): domain Eukaryota; kingdom Metazoa; phylum Chordata; order Ceratodontiformes; family Protopteridae; genus Protopterus; species Protopterus annectens. The sequence continues at coordinate 712,537,167 of NC_056732.1, read as the reverse complement.
GTGTGCCATGAAGAAGTTCAAAGACTTGCAGACGAAAGTCATCAAACAGGTCTCAACCAAACAACGACGATGCAAGACTTATTCATGCTTCATTTTGATACGAGAAAGATAGGGGACCTAAAGCTGATATTGAACCTGAGAAAGCTAAATCTGTATGTGAAGAAGTCAGTCTAGCCTGGTGACTGTTCTGTTCATTCTATTATTACGCAAGGACAATTGGATGTGCGAAGGATAGAGTTCATAGGAACACACAATCACTTAGGTAGCAGCTCTACTGTTACGTGTGTCATCCCTGAGATAGCAAGTCCATGTCTTACTGGATACTCCCACACCCCCAACAAGTTTCATCCTAAGAGCTCTAGGTTCCATGTCGGCTCCCATGCTTCTGGTGCCATTGGGCAAGAGTCCTTACACAAGTACTTCAGTGGAGTCTAGCAGTTCAGTGGTCCATTCTGTATCACCCATTAAATGTCCTGATCAAGCTGAATGTCTGCAGATGTCATCTTCAGTGGTAGATGCTATTGGACGATCTTAACCTGGGCAGTCCCTTTTCCCTTCTTCTGCCAATGGCTACAGTGACCACAGATACTTCCTTTCTGGGGTGGGGCGCATTACAAAGGAAGGCTGGTCTAAGGCACATAGTCCCCAACAAAGACCAAATCTCACATCAGTACTCCCGAGATGAGAGCAGGCCTTCTGAGGCAACATTTCTAAGACTGCCTACCTCTGGGAAGGACAGCAATTCACACTGACATGTCAGTAGTCTTGTATATCAACAAATAGGGGGGAACCTGCTCATACAGATTATGCAGGGAGGCCATGAGAGTGTGGGAATGGACGATCTTTCAAACCACTATTGCAGTACCCATTCCTGGGGAGGCCAACATTCTAGCAGACAAGACTTAGCAGATCTTTCTTGAGTGGTGCCTAAATCAATCAGTAGCAAATCAAATCTTGCTCCGATGGTGCCAACCTTGTTGTGACTTTTTTGCATATCCCCTGAACACCAGATGCATCAAGTACTTGGCTTTGATCCCCCCAAGCGGGGGAGTCACCCAGGGATGTTCTAGTGCATCATTGGCCACTGGGTCTCCTGTATGCTTACCCTACAATTCCCTTGATTCTGAAAGTATTGCAGAAAGCCAGCAGGTTAGAGAGTACTCTAATCCTCATTGCTCCTTTCTGGCCTAGTCAGATGTTCTTCATGTTTCACTGTTGCAGTCATTACATTTGGGTTATCTGCCTGCAGGTAGCCCTCAGCCGGCCTGAATATCAAAGTCTTGGGTCCTGCGTCAGATGCTGTCTCTTCTTCCATGACGTCAGGTCATCAGGGGTATAAAGCATGCAGCCGAAGCCATTTCATCAGGCTTTCTTGATGCACGGTGCCCGAAGCAGAAGCAGTTTGCAAGTGCTGCTTGGCTGACTCCTGAAATTTTCGATGTAATGTGATCCTATCTCGCCTACATTCTCTACAGATGGTTTCGGAGCCGATCCTCGGCTCCGACTCAGCCGCTATACAACAGAACGCAGTCTCTTATTGGCTGAGTTACCTCGTATCCCAGGATGCACCACTACTGCTTCCCCAGATCTCGTTTGCCGCTTCTGAAGCATAGACGTGGTCTCGGACTTGGCTAAGTGCCTCTTAGTGAAATTTTTTCTGTCTAGTTTTGTGCTAAAACTTACCCAAAAGCTGTTTTAACAGCTACGTGTTGTTGTGTGACTGCGTATTGAAAGTTTTTTGTGGTAAAATTGTATTTTTTTGTGTGGTAAGTGATCCCGTTTAAGTTAGAGGGGCCTTGCCCTGTCGAAGGAACATAGACCATCAGGTTTTAAAAAATGTTCCAAATGTAATTATAAAATGTCCATTACGGACGACCATTCTTTGTGTCTACTGTTTGGGCCCGAAGCACCTCCAGGAATCCTGTAGCGTTTGCCACGCCTTTTCCTCTCGCGTACTCCAAGAGAGGAAAAATAAGTTGATTTTGAAAGGGCTTATTACCCCTTCCTTTGAGGAAGCCCTATCTTCTTCTTCTTCCCCTTCGAGGAAGAAAAAATCTTCGGCTCTGACCAGCCCGTCGAATCCGGCAGCTAAAAAGTCATGGCAGGCTTCTCCGTTGGCTCCACAGACTTCGGAGCCCAGGGGGGAACGGTCTGCCTCGATGTCTCCAGCCTCGACTCCTTTGGCTTCGGAGTCGAGAGCTCGGGCGTCGAGAGGCGAGTCATCTCCATCGGCTCCACTGCCTTCGGAGCCGATGAGCGTTGCCCGCTCAGACTTCCCCTTCGGTGCCGAAGTCCCCATCGGCTCCAAGGGAAATTGCAGTGGTAGTGGAATCTCCCTCGGCACCGATACTTCTCAAAACCATACGGAGCCGGTCCCCCAGTCTTTCGGAGCCAGCGGAGAAGTCGACTCGGACCCGGTTAGTCTCTTCTCGGTCGTCGAGGATGTCTGATTCGGATGTAGACAGGGTGCTTCAAAGGCTTTTTCAGTCTCCGGTCTTTGCAAAATTGATCTCGGCTCCAGCCCAGTCGGCTCCGGAGCCGGTTTCCCATCCTGCTATCTTGGTTCCTCCTCCAACAGCTTCGGCGCCGTTGGAGTCAGTGTTGGCGGAGCCGGTGGAGGTTGTCGGGTCAGTTCCGACCCTAACTCCAACCCCGCCCTTCGGGTCGGGGTTCGGTACGCGGACCTCCTCTGTCGGCCCCGGGGGGGGACGCTTCGGGACCGATCCTTTCGGTTCCGAGTCTCCCTCTCGGTGCGTCGGCGGCGGGAGTTCCGACTGCTGTTGTGGCCTTGGGGGTTGAACCATCCCAGGACTCTGGGGGTCCCGCCTTCAAGGCCATGAGGAGTGCCTTGGCCAAATCCTCTCTGGCCACTTCTACCATCTCACCACCACCTTCCCTTGGCATGGAGACTGGCTCCTTTGCAATCCCCCTGTCTCATGACAGCGGAGCCCTTGGGCCTGAGATTACCCCCATTGGGGGTTCCCTTCTTCCTGGAGGTCCCTCCGAAACGCTTTCGGAGGAACCTCCGAGGAAGAAACAGTGCAAGAGGAAGCACGTCGGCTCCCCTGATGAGTCTCTCACCTCGGATACCGACCTCGATGATGTGGAGGCGTCCCCCAATTTGTCCTCGGATGATGTATCCTTTGCGGACATCTTGGAGATCCTTAAGCAACGAGGCGACTGGCAGTCCAAACCCCCTTCTACTGAGGAGTCGGTTTTCCTCAAGGCCTTCGGGGCTCAGCCCTCCGCCTCCTGGGTGTCTCCGCCCTTTGATGAGCTTTTGGATTTGATCTCTCGAAGGGCGTGGGAACACCCGGATTCTGTTGAACCGGTGCCAGCTCGCCCCAATAAATTCCTTTCGGCTCCCCCTGATAAGGACTTTCTTTCGAAAGGTGTGGCTGTAGATGCCTTGGTGGTGGCATCTGCCACCCAGCAAGATGTGGCAGAGGCTTCAACGTCTGTCCATCCTCCTAATAAGGAGTCTAGGAGCATGGATCGATGCACGGAAGCGCACCCTTGCTTCAGCGACCTTTACATTAAGGTCTCTGAACTACTTGACGCATTTCACGAGACTGCAGCGGGATCTGGTCAAGGAGCTTTCGGATACCCTCTCCGGTAACTTACCTGAGCAGTTGGCCCAGACGATTAACTCCCAGTTGGCTACCCTGTCCTCGTTATCCGACTCGTCCATGAGGCTCATTTCTTATGCAGCCGAAGGAGCGAGCAGAGCGGCGGGAACAGGTGTTGCTCTACGGAGACAAGCCTGGCTACGCCTGTGTCACTTTGCGGAGGCCTTTAAGTCTTCCTTTGCCGACGCCCCCTTTGAGGGGTCCTCTCTGTTTGGACCCAAGGTAAAGGACACTTTGACTCGCTGCGAACAGGAGGGTAAGACTTTAACTGCCATAGGGGCCCGGTTTTCCACTCCCTTCAGACCTTATCCCAAGACTCGAAGAGGAGGGAAAATGTGGTTCCGTAAGTCTCAAAAGCCTTACTCGTCGCAGCAGAGCGATTCCCCTTCTAGAGGCAGAGGAGGGGGAAATTTTTCAGGGAGACGCCGTCCCAGAGGCGGCGGAGGCCCCCGCAACATTGGAGACCGCGAGACCTTTTGTGGCTCCTCCTCCTTCCAGCATCCCTGAAGGAGTGCCCGACTGTGCAGCTCCGGAGGCAGTCGGGGGTCGTTTTTCGAGGCACCTAAAGGCCTGGGCAAATATCACGCAGGACCAATGGGTGCTCCGAATCATCGCCGGAGGTTACACCATTCCCTTCTCTCAACCCCCCCCCCACCATCCCAAAGAATCCCGGACCCGCCACCCAGTCAACGGGATCTTGCAGCCAGCGAAATATCGAAGCTGCTTCAAAAAGGAGTCATCCAACCTGTCCCCGCAGATCAGGCCAGATCAGGGACTTACTCAAGATTATTTTTGGTACCAAAAAAGACCGGGGACTTGAGGCCCATTTTGGATCTCAGCAAATTAAACCGATTAGTGAAAAAGTCCAAATTCCGGATGGTCACCTTGCAATCCATTCTCCCGCTTTTGGAGAAAGGTGTTTGGATGTGCTCCATAGATCTCAAAGACGCCTATTATCACATTCTGATAGATCAGGCGTCGAGGAGACACTTGCGCTTCAGCCTAGGAGACAGTCATTTCCAGTTCCGTGCACTGCCCTTTGGTCTCACCACAGCCCCCAGGGTGTTCACCAAATGTTTGGCGGTGGTGACTGCTCACCTGAGAAGTCTAGGATTCCAGGTGTTTCCATACCTAGACAACTGGCTCCTAACTGCCACGTCCAGGCATCTACTCTTGAAAGCTCTAGCAGCCACTATCTCTCTAGGCAACTCCTTGGGAATCACCTTCAATTGGACAAAATCCGTATTGCTGCCATCGCAGCGTATTCTGTTTATTGGTGCAGAAATAGACTCCAGGCAGATGCGAGTCTATCTTCCTGCGGAAAGGATAGCAACGTTGCAGTCTCAGGTTCGGGCATTACTCCTCAGACGTCGCGCTCCAGCGAGAATGGTCCTGCAGCTGTTGGGTTCCATGTCAGCCACCATTCTTCTGGTCCCCTTGGCAAGGTTGCATATGAGGATACTCCAGTGGCTGCTATCAGTCCAGTGGTCTTATCAAGACCTTCCCCTCAGTCACCACATTTTGATCACAGAGACGTGCAAACAGGATCTTCGTTGGTGGCTTCTTTCCTCCAACCTGAATCTAGGGCGACCCTTCGTTCCCCCATCCCCCTCGGCCACGTTGACTATGGACGCCTCCCAGACAGGGTGGGGGGGCATTATCTGGACAGGTCGGTCCAAGGCACGTGGCACACCGACGAGTCTTCTCCACATCAATATCCTGGAAATGAGGGCGGTGCTTTTAATGTCGCAAGCACTGCACGATCACCTCCCCCAGGGTACGATTGCCATTATTCAGTCCGACAACATGTCGGTAGTTTCGTACTTAAACAAGCAAGGAGGGACCAGGTCTTACCCCCTTTGCAGAGAGGCCACGAAGGTATGGGATTGGGCGATTGCTACCAAACATTTCCTACTGGCAACACACATTCCGGGGAGATCCAACGTGATAGCCGACAGACTGAGCAGAACTATTCTCTCCCCTCACGAGTGGTCCTTGAACGACAGAGTGGTAACAGATTTTCACGAGATGGGGAGCTCCTTGTTGCGATCTTTTCGCAACTCCCCTCAACGCGAAATGCCAGCAGTTCTTCTCTCTCACCCCAGTTCCGGGGGAGATCCCCAAGGATGCTCTAGTCCAAGCTTGGCCCCCCGGTCTGCTATACGCTTTTCCACTGGTTCCCCTTCTCCCCAAGGTGATTCAGAAGGCGATTCGCTTGGAAAGCAAAATGATTCTAATCGCCCCATACTGGCCTCGTCAAGTCTGGTTCCCCTTTCTTCACAAATATGCATTGGATGGTCCCTGGTTCCTGGACCAAGTTCTGGACCTCTTGACGCATCAGTCAGGACAGCTCCATCAATCCCTCCATTCATTGAAGTTAGCAGCTTGGCTACTCTTGCATATTTTGTCCTCGGCCCACAAGACTTCTACTAAAAAGATGTATAGCAATAAATGGAAGAGGTTTGCTATTTGGGCCCAACTCCGAGGATTAGACCCTATGACAGCCTCGGTGTCAGAGGTTCTGAAGTTTTTAGCTTCCCTGTTCAACCAAGGTTGTTCGGTGTCTACCATCAAAGTTCAATTGGCTGCTATTTCCAATTTTCACGAGAGCGTAGAACCACCTTTAATGAGCAACAAGTTGTGCAAGGCTTTTATTAAAGGAGCTTGGCTTCTACGGCCCCCTATATCTCATCCTGCACCACTGTGGGACCTTAACGTGGTGTTAGGTGCATTAACCTCATCTCCCTTTGAGCCGGCAGCAACCTGTGACTTAAAATTTCTTTCCTGGAAGACTGCTCTTCTAGTTGCTATTACATCAGCCAGGCGAGTTTCAGAACTTCAAGCCCTGTGTGTCAAACCACCATACCTGGTATTTCAAAAGGATAGAGTATCTCTTAGACCAAACCCATCCTTTATATCAAAGGTTTGTTCTAACTTTTGTTTGCAGCAATCACTGGAATTACCGTTTTTTTTCCCTAAGTATTCAAACAGAGCTGAGTATACCTTTCACAGCTTAGACATGCACAGACAATTACGTTTCTATTTGGATAGGACACGCCAAGCACGAAAATCAGATCAACTGTTTGTGTCCTTTTCGGATAGTAAATTGGGCAAAGCCGTCACGAAAGTCACTATTGCCAAGTGGATCAGAGACTGTATCAGTCATATTTATCTCATTTCAAATAAGGAGCTTATAGTTCCAGTGAAAGCTCATTCTACCAGGGCTATGGCCACTTCGGCAGCCTTTCATTCCAAGCTCTCTATTAGTGACATTTGTGCGGCTGCTACATGGTCTTCTCTACACACCTTTATTTCTCACTACAAATTGGATGTGGCATCTAGGGGTCGAGCTTCCTTCGGTTCCACGGTTCTCAGGAGCGTTTTCCAGTGAGCCACCCAGGAATTGGGTGCTAGGGACGCTGTCCCATCTGTAGAGAATGTAGGCGAGATAGGATCACGTTACATCTTTTAGTTATGTACTTACCATAACTTTAGATGTATGGGATCCATCTCGCCTACATTCCTAATAACCCACCCTCCTTCCCCCTGCCTCGCAGACCAGGAGACCGGACGATCCGAATTCAACTTCTTCCTCTCTTGAAATACCTGGCAATGTTATAACAACAGTCTATGTGTTTGTGCATGTGTGCGGACAAACAAGATCTGGGGAAGCAGTAGTGGTGCATCCTGGGATACGAGGTAACTCAGCCAATAAGAGACTGCGTTCTACTGTATAGCTGCCGAGTCGGAGCCAAGGATCGGCTCCGAACCCATCTGTAGAGAATGTAGGCGAGATGGATCCCATACATCTAAAGTTATGGTAAGTACATAACTAAAAGTTTTCGAGTTTCAGAACCGAAGTCTTCAAAAAAGCTAAGTACCCCGTTGGTGATCCTTTTTCTTGCTCTAAACCGATGTCAGTAAAAGTTAACAATTGCATTACCTGTGGAAAGCAAATACCTCATGAAGATTTTCATTCGTACTGCATTCCTTGCTTAGGCCCAGACCACAACGTCCCTCGCTGTCGGTTTTGTGCCTTATTCAATCCTCAAACTATTTGTCGTCGGTTCATTTTTGCATCAAACTCTTTCAGTACTTTAATTGTCCAGAAATGGCTTCAGTAAGCCATCCGACTACCGACATTTCGTAAAAACGTAAAGATAGACAGCGACAGACCACATAGGTCCAAAGCTGCGATGATGCTTCCGTTAAGCTAGTCGCCAGTTTGCTGGTACTCAGTGAGGTGCTTTCGCAGCCCCCCGATACCCTGTACTTCAGATTCGCAGGCCTCTACTGAGACCCATTCGGAGTCCGGTATGCCGCGAGATGCTTCTTTGACAATGGAACCTGCGGATGTCTCTACCTTGAATGGGTCCGGAGCTGCTGTGCAGGCACCGGCTTCTTAGTGTGTATTCAGGCCTACTGACTTGCATTTCAAACCAACGCCATCTTTTTCTTCAAGGCCTAAAACTCGACCCATGCCTAGAAAACCAACGTCCAAACTGCATGGTCAGGCCCATATTCCTAAAAAACAAATAAAAATGGCTGAAGAGCGTATTACTTTAATTAGGGGAAGCCAGCCTTCACCCTCTAAGAGACCTAGAACTGATTTTCCTTCTGATTCTTCTGATCAGGATTTTGAAATTTCTGTTTCTTCTGATTACCAGGATTTGCCCTTATCTACCTTTGAGGATTCTGATGCAGAGGACTCCATTCCCTCTGCTTCCCCTCCAGAAGATTTTTCTTTAGGTGAAACTTTGCACAATCTTAGGGAGCATTTCCACTGGGAAAGCCAGGATTACTCTGACTCCAAAAAGAGGCTTAGGGAATTCTTACTCCTACCTCAACACAGGTCTTTAGCTATTCCTGTCCTGGACATTGTAGATGATGCCTTCTTGGAATCTAGCCTGGCCCCAGACACTTTACCTCCGGCTCCTAGGAAACCTGACAGGTATTACAGAGTACCTGACTCTCACAAGTTCATCTTCAAGAATCCTACTGCGGACCCAGAGACCATTTCCCAGGGACCTAAAGGCATTAAGGCTACTACTGCCATAAACCATACCCCCTCAGATAGAGATTCCAGGGCCTTGGACAGATGGGGTAAGAAGGTATACACTTATGCTACTTTGGCCATTAGGACCTTAAACTGCCAGTTTCATATGTTAGTATCAGCAGCATATTTTGGGACTACATAAACAGAAAATGATGTTGATTCCTGATTGTGCTGAAAATAAAGAATTACAGGATTTAATGCATTCTGCTGAACAACTTGGTAAACATACTTTACAATGTGGGTTTGACTCTCTAGAAGCATCTTGCAGGGCTGCTGTCACTGGGTCTGTTCTTAGAAGCCATGCTCGGCCTAAGGAGCAAAATTTGCCAAATCATGTTAAAGCTAAATTACTGGATTCTCCCTTAAACCAAGATAGCCTGTTTTGGCAACAAAGCAGAAGTCGTCCTTAAAAAGATGGAGAAAAAGCTAAATCTATGCAAACTGTTAGATTTCCTGCAAGTACAGCCTTCCAGATTCAGTAGGCATTGGCCTTCTAAGAAATGGTCCTTACCCGTCTCTTCCAGGCCTTCTCAGTCCAAACCCAGAAACAGCAGGCCACCTAGGCTACAGTCTCAAGGTACTCACAGGTCTAAGCAGTGGGGGGCTCCCACTTCCAAAGCTATGGAAAACTGTCACAATGACTTAACCTTAAACTTTCCAAGCCCTGCTCAACTGCCTTCTCTCTTAGGGGAAAGATCGCCCTGCATGCAAAAAACTGGGAACTCATTACCCAGAACAAATGGGTTTTAAATATAGTTTTCCAAGGATACAGATTCCACTTCCACACTTTACCAACCTCAAATGGTTGGCCAGACCTACCCCCAAATCAGTGGGCAGAGGCTCAACAGCAGGTGTTCTCTAAGTATCAGGGCTATTCAATCTGTCCCAGCAGAAGAAAGGGGACAAGGTTTTTACTCGAGGGTTCCTGGTACCCAGAAAAGACAGCTCCTGGTGTCATATCCTGGAACTGTCTATTCTAAACACCTTTTTGGTAATCCCAAAATTCAAAATGCTAACACTTCATCAGCTGCTTCCTATGCTAGGCAAAGATGCCTGGTTGGCAACCTTAGACTTAAAGGAAGCTTACCTGCACATTCCAGTAAGGGAATCTTGCAGGAAATACCTACGCTTCAGAGCAGGCTACATGCACCATCAGTTCTCTGCACTTCCCTTTTGCTTATCTACTGCACCCAGGGTATTCACTAAGTGCCTAGCTCCAGTCATTGTGTTTTGCAGGCAATGAAATATTCAAATATACCCATACCTGGACGATTGTCTAATTCAGGCAGACAGTCAGGACATGCTGCTGAATCATCTGGCATTTGTAAAGAAACTTCTAACCTCACTTGGGTACACCATAAACAAAAAGAAATCTCATCTAGTACCCTGCCAACAAATTGTATTCCTGGGAGCAAGCTTGAACACAACTTCCCAGATTACTTACCTCACGCCAGAGAAACAAGTTTATTTGACAGTCTACTTCAAACTACTGGCCACAAAGACCCAGCTATCTGCAAGGAAAATCCTGCAAGCCCTGGGGTTCATGGCCTCTTGCATTCTACTAATTCCTTATGCAAAACTGCATATGAGGAAACTACAGTGGTATCTAAAAAGCCTATGGTGTCAACATTCTCAGGACCTGGAATCACTGATTCCTATTATTCCTTGTATAAAGACAGAGTTCCTTTGGTGGGCAGAGGCCTGCTACCACAACAAGGGACTGCCATTCACTCTATCCCCTGCTGCCTAAACCCTAACAACAGACGCATCAGACTATGCATGGGGGGCTCACTTGGCAGGGCAGTGCATTCAGGGCAAATGGAACCCGACTCAGATGCACCTGCATATCATTTAAAAAGAAATTTTAGCTGTACAGAATTCCCTGACAGCCTTCAAGGACCACATTCTTCCAGGACAATTATTGGTAAAGACAGACAACACCACTGTTATGTGGTACATAAACAAGCAGGGGGGAGGGACGCACTTGTATCTTCTCTGCAGACAAGCCATGGCTCTGTGGAACATGGCCTTGAGCTATCAAGTACACCTACAAGCTCAATTCCTGCCAGGCAAGCTAAATTCTGTGGCAGACTACCTAAGCAGAAATCTCATGGCTCCACACGAGTGGAAACTAGAACCAAATATATTCAGCATTTTGAGAAACAAATGGGGGAACCCAGAGATAGACCTCTTTACCTCCCCTCATAACTATCAATTGGACAAATTCTGCACAAGGACTTCCCACAGTCAAGCTTGGAAAGTGGATGCCCTATCCTTCACCTGGGAAAGCCTCTCAGTTTATGCCTTTCCCCCTCTGCCTCTCCTCTCGAAAGTTCTGCTAAAGATCAAACAAGACAAGCCAAGGACAATACTGATTGCACTAGACTGGCCACACCAGCACTGGTACCCCCTCTTGCACAGTATGTCACTGCTGGAACCATGGCACCTGCCACAGACCCCTTCCCTGCTGTCCCAGCAGGAGGGCCAGATTATGCACCCCCAGCTTCAAACCCTGACCCCTTGCAGCCTGGCTAATTCCCTGAGCTCTCCAATAGCATCTCTCAGTAAGTAGGTGCTAGATGTCATTCTGGAGGCAAGGAGGCCTAGTACTAGAAAATCCTATGCTGAAAAGTGGAAAAGATACTGTTCCTGGAGCCAGACTTGGGATGGGCACAACAGTGCCCAGCTTACCGCATCATCTTCAGTACTTAACAGAGATGCTCAATAAGTGCCTTTCCTTCTCATCAATTAAAATTCATGCCTCGGCCATTTCAGCACATAATACTGAGCCACTCCTCTTCTCTCACCCCCTGCTGAAACAATTCCTCAGAGGGCCAAAAATGTAAAACCACCCAGGAGAGTCCCTACTCCAGCCTGGGACCTTAATTTTGTATTGGAAAAGCTCACTCTACCTCCTTTTGAGCCAGCTGCAACTGCAGAGTTGAAATTCCTTTCTTGGAAAACAGCCTTCCTTCTAGCCATCACTTCAGCAAAAAGAGTGTCTGAATTACAGGCCCTCGTGGCAGTGGAGCCCATCATCTTCCATGCTGACAGGGTGTCCCTCAGGACCAATCCTTCCTTTGTGCCCAAGGTGGTATCCAGTGTGGCCCTTAATCAGTCCATTCATTTGCCAACTTTTTTCCTAATCCACAGAACAAAGGAGAATGAATACTGCACTCTTTCGACGTGCACAGACAACTTAGATTTTATTTGGACAGGACTAAGCCTCTCAAAAAAACTGAACAGCTGCTAGTTGCCTTTGCCATAGGGGCAGAGGGGAAGGCCATTTCAAAGCAAATCATTTCTAAGTGGATATTCTATTGCATTAATTTCTTGGGTCCTGCGTCGGTTGCTGTCCCTTCTTCCATGACGTCAGGGGTATAAAACATGCAGCCATCGCTATTACGTCAGTCTTTCTTGCCACGCGGTGCCCGAAGCAGAAGCAGATCGCAAGTGCCGGTCGGCCAACTCCTGAAATTTTCATTTTCAGAACCGAAGTCTTCAACTAAAAGCTAAGTACCCCGTTGAGGAAATATTTTCTTTCTCCTTACCGATGTCAGTGAAAGTTAATAATTGCATTACTTGCCGGAAGCAAATACCTCATAAGGATTTTCATTTGTACTGTATTCCTTGCCTAGGCCCTGACCACAATGTGCCTTGCTGTCGGTTTTGTGCTAAATTTAATCAACGCACGATTAAACGTCTATATATTTTTGCTTCTAAATATTTTGGCTCAAGATTTAACTATCCAGAAATGTTGTCGGTTAGCAATCCGACTACTGGAATACCTAAAAAATGCAAAGAAAAACACAGAGACAGGCCGTCGAGGTCCAAAACCGATGAAGATGCTTCTCCTAAGCCAGTCGCTGGTACTCAATGAGGCACTTTCGCATCCCTGATACCCACTACTTCTGATTCGCAGGCCACTACTGAGACCCATTCGGAGTCCGGTATGCCGCGAGATGCTTCAGTGATGGAACCCATGGATGTCTCTACCTTATATGGGTCCGGAGCCGCTGTGCAGGCACTGGCTTCTGAGGGTTTCAGCCCTACAGATTTGTATATTAGACCGACGCCATCTTCAAAACTAAGGCCAAAATCTAAATCTATGTCTAAAAAAACGACGCCTGGGCCACATGTGCAGGCCCCTATGCCTAAACAGCAAATGATCAAAATGGCTGAAGATTTAAGACGGGTAGCCAACCCCCTCCTCCTAAGAGGCCTAGGCAAGACATTGATTATGAATCTTCTGAACAGGATTCTATTTCTTCTGACTCTTCTAATGAACAAGATTTGTCTAGTCCTACTGATGAGGACTCTGATGCATAGGATTCCATTCCTTCTGCCTCTCCCCCTGAGGATTTTTCTTTTGGGGAAACTTTACATGCCTTAAGGGAACATTTCCACTGGGAAAGTCAGGATTTCTCTGAATCTAGAGAGAGACTTGTGTATTTTCTTGTACTTCCTCAGCATAGGCCTTTGGCTATACCTCCTGTTCTAGACATTGTTGATGTTTTTTCAGAATCTAGTATGACTCCTGATTCTCTGCCTCCGGCTCCTTGTAAGCCAGACAAGATGCTACAGGGTTCCTGACTCCCATAAATTCCTTTTCAAAATCCCTGTTGCTGATCCTGAAACCATTTCTCAGGGTCCCAAGGGCTTTAAGGCCTCTTCTGCCAAAAATCCTACTCCTTCTGATAGAGATTCCAGGGTGCTGGATAGATGGGGTAAGAAGGTTTACATGTCTGCAACCTTGGCAATTGGCTTTAAACTGTCAATTTCATATGCTTAAATATCAACAGCATGTCATGGGACTACTTAAACAGAAATTATGTTAATCTCTGACTGTGTGGAAAATAAAGAATTGCAGGATTTATTGCATTCAGCTGAACAAGTTGGAAAACATACTTTGCAATGTGGTTTTGATTCCTTGGAGGCCTCTTGCAGGGCTGCTGTAACTGGATCTGTGCTAAGAATTCATGCTTGGCTCAAAGAGCAAACTCTGCCTGACCATGTTAAAGCAAAATTGTTGGATGCTCCTTTACAACAGGACTGTCTCTTTGGTAATAAAGCTGAAGAAGTGTTAAAAAAGATGGAAGATAAAGCTAAATATATGCAAACTGTGAAAGATTTCTTACAAGTGCAACCTCCAAGATTTAGTAGGCACTGTCCTACTAAGAACTGGTCCTTTCCAGTCCCCTCGAGAGCCGCTCAAGTCAAATCAAGACAGTCCAAAGGCTCCAGGTTTCGGACACAAGGAACTTTTGGAACAAAACAATGGGGTGCCTCCACCTCCAAATCTGGAAGCAACAAGGCACCTCCCTGTGGTAAACAGCCCCAATGACTTCTCTCTACGATCACCAAGCACTTAACTCTTAGCCGCCCCTTTGGGTGGGAAACTAGCACTTCATGCACGAAACTGGCAACTTATTACCCAGGACAATTGGGTTTTAAATAGTATCCCAGGGATACAGATTTCACTTCCACACTTTGCCAATCCCAACCGGATGGCCAGATCTGCCACCAAATCAGTAGGCAGAGGCCCAGAAACAAGTTCTGTCCCTCATGAACAGACTTTTTCTGGTACCCAGAAAAAACAAATCATTGCGTCCAATTCTAGACTTATCCACTCCAAACACATTTCTGGACATACCAAAATTCAAGATGCTGACTCTTCAACAGTTACTACCTATGCTAGGCAAAGATGCCTGGTTGGTAACTCTAGACTTAAGAGAGGCTTACCTGCATATCTCAATCAGGGAATCTTGCAGAAGATACCTCCGCTTCAAAGCAGGCTACTTGCATTACCAGTTCTCTGCACTTCCCTTTGGCTTACATACTGCTCCCATGGTCTTCACAAAGTGCCTGGCACCAGTAATTGCATTTTGCAGGCAAAGAAATATTCAAATATATCCATACCTGGACGATTGTCTAATTCAGGCATAAAACAAGGACATTCTTCTAAAGCATCTGGCATTTGTAAAAAGGGTTCTAACTTGTCAGTACACCATAAATGAAAAGAAATCACAACTGGTACCCCCTCAAAAAATTACATTCCTGGGTGCAAGATTGAATACAACTGCCCAGATGACTTGCCTTACGCCAGAAAAGCAAATTCAATTGATGACTTACTTCAAACAGGTGGCCACAAAAACCCTATCTGCAGGACAAATTCTGCTGGCCTTGGGGTACATGGCCTCCTTCATTCTTCTAATTTCATATGCAAGACTACATATGAGGAAACTTCAGTGGTACTTAAAAAGTTTATGGAGTCAACATTGTCACAACCTGGAAACAATGATTCCTATTATTCCTTGCCTGCAACTAGAGTTCCTATGGTTGGCAGAGCCCTGCCACCAAAACAAAGGACTGCCATTCACTCCACCCCCTGCCGCCCAAGCCCTAACAACAGACGCATCAGACTATGCTTGGGGGGGCTCATCTGGCAGGGAAGTGCATTCAGGGCAAATGGAGCCCAAATCAAATGCACCTACATATCAATCAGAAAGAGATGCTAGCTGTAAAGAATGCGCTGGCAGCCTTCAAGGACTACCTTGATCCAGGACAACTACTGATAAACACAAACAACACCACAGTTATGTGGTACATAAACAAGCAGGGGGGTACACATTCCTACCCCTTTGCAGACTAGCCATGGTGTTGTGGAACACGGCCTTGACCTATCAGATACAACTACAAGCTCAATTCCTGCCAGGAAAGCTAAATTCTCTGGCAGACGAACTAAGCAGAAATCTTATGGACCCACATGAATGGAAACTGGAACCACAAGTTTTCAACATGTTGACACGCAAATGGGGGAATCCAGACATATATCTTTTTGCCTCACCCCAGAACTATCAGTTGGACAAATTCTGCACAAGAATTCATCACAAAAAAGCTTGGAAAGTGGATGCTCTATCATTCAGCTGGAAAAAACTATCAGTCTATGCTTTTCCCCCTCTGCCTCTGCTCTCCAAAGTTCTACTAAAAGTCAAACCAGGACAAACCAAAAATGATTGATTGCTCCAGACTGGCCTCGTCAACACTGGTACCAACTCCTGCGCAATGTGTCACACCTTCTTCCGTGGCACCTGCCTCAGACACCTTACCTACTGACTCAGCAGAACTACCAAATTCTGCACACTCAGCTCCAAACTTTGAATCTTGCAGCGTGGCTAATCAACTAATTTCACCCTTGGCATCCCTCAGCAAACCAGTGATGGATGTCATTTTGGAGGCTGGAAGACCTAGTAGTAGAAAATCTTATGCTGACCAATGGAAAAGATTCTGTGCCTGGAACCAATCACAAGGAATAAGCACAGCAATGCCCAATATTCCTCAGATTCTGCAATACTTAACTGAGATGCTTCACAAGGGCCTATCCTTTTCTTCCATAAAAATCCATGCCTCTGCCATTTCAGCTCATTACAACACAGAACCTCCCCTCTTCTTTCATCCTCTGCTCAAGCAGTATCTCAGAGGGGCCAAAAATTTAAAACCTCCCAGGAGAGCACCAACTCCTGCATGGGACCTTAATTTTGTTTTGGAAAAACTCACACTCTCCCTCCTTTTGAGCCAGTTGCTACTGCAGACCTAAAATTTCTCTCCTGGAAAACAACTTTCCTTTTAGCAGTCACTTCAGCTAGAAGGATTTCAGAATTACAGGCTCTTATGGCAGTGGAGCCTTTCATTATATTTCATCTGGGCAGGGTGGCTCTCAGGACCAATCCATCTTTCATCCCTAAGGTGGTATCCAGTGTGGTTCTTAATCAGACCATTCATCTGCCAATTTTCTTCCCCAATCCACAGAACAAGGGTGAGCAGATTCCATTGGATGTACACAGACAGCTTAGATTCTACTTAAACAGGACAAAATCTCTAAGAAAATCTGAACAACTATTAGTGACATTTGCTGCAGGGGCAGAGGGAAAGGCTATTTCAAAGCAGACTATTTCCAAATGGATAAGCCATTGTATTCGTGCCTGCTATAATGCACCATGGTAAACCTATCTCCAAGGGGATCAGGTCTCATTCCACCAGGGCTGCATCTATTTCTGCAGCCTTTCTCAGAGGGGTTCCTACCAGAGACATTCTAGAAGCTGCTACCTGGAGCTCAGTTCATACGTTCACCAAATATTACCATTTACATCTCTTCTCTAAATCCAGAGCTGGCTATGCCACTGCTGTCCTGCATGGCCTTATAGCTGCTCCTAATGCTGTATAAATCCATCCTCCCAACCATAGCTTTGGGATTCTACCCAAATGTAATGACTGCAACAGTGAAACACAAAATATACATGTTCGAGTGTATTCACTGTTGCAGTCCTGGTTACCCACCCTCCAGCCCCCTGTTTTTCTCTTACTATACCTCTTCTTTCTTTTACTATGCTTAAAAGCCTTTTGGGGTGTATTTGCTTTTGTTTGGAGGTATATATTTTTTTGTTTTACATTATATACTTTTATATATATATATATATATATATATATATATATATATATATATATATATATATTTTTTTTTTTTTTTTTTTGCTCCCCATTTGGGGGCACCTGACATCTGGGGCAAGAAAAACTGATGTAATCGCATCGGCTGCATGGTTTATACCCCTTACTACCTGACTTCACGGAAGAAGGGGCAGCAACTGACGCAGGATCCAAGACGTTGTTAATCAGGCCGACTGAGGGAAACCTGCCAGCAGATTACCCAAATGTAATGACTGCAACAGTGAATGCACTCGAACATCTACATTTATGGTAAGTGTACACAACTGCACTTTGTGCTGCAGCAACTTGGTCCAATGCGCATACCTTTGTCTCTCATTACAAATTTGGATATTGTCTCCAGAGACATAGCAGCCTTTGGCTCTGGCTCTGCACTGCTCCGGCATAGCCTTCCATTGGGGCCACCCAGGAAATCAAGTAGCTGGAGAGACTGACCCAGTCGTGAGGAATAATGAAATGGACAACATCAGATTTAGGAGTTATTTGCTTACCATAACTTGGTGTCTGTTTTCAGTTTCATTCTTCCTCACATCTGACCTACCCCCTTCCAGAAAGTCTAAAGGTATCTGGAGGGTTCAAAACTTAGGCTACTGATTTTAACTTCAGATTAAGGGTGGTGTCTGTTTTTAAATTACATTTCTATACTTTCCTGGGGCAGTAAACTTGATCTGAGGAGTTAGGGGGATATGCAGGGTATTATGGCAGTGGTAAGAGCTTGAGACTTAAAGCATCAGTCTTTTGGAATGGCCGAATCAGATCTGATGTCAGATCCTATGACCTAGTCATGAGGAAGAATGAAACTGGACAACACAGATGCCAAGTTATGTTAAGTACGTAACTCCTAACTTTCTAAACTCATGCTTATTATCCAGATACTTTTCTTTTATCACTCTGCAGTTGTGGCTGTTCTTGTGTGAGATTCTCGTTATTCTGTAATACTCTAAATTCTTGCTACTTAACCATATCCTGTGTTTTATTTCTACCCAATTTTTAAACTCCATTTCATTTTATTCCACTCACTGGCAGTAACTTCTGATGAAATTTCTTTCTTGACTCTAGTTTCCACTACTCATTCCTTAAATTCCTCTCAACAGGTAGGTGGGGAAGTGCCATTTTCTCATTTTTACTTAATTTCCCTGCATTTACATTTAGGTTGTTATTGGCAGATGGTCTTAAATGGTTATCAGATGTGTCAAAGCTTTCAGTTGAATGCACATCTTCCTGTGAAATATAATTTTTAGTTCAGTTATTGTAACTGGGAATATGTAAATTGAATTCCTACTTCTGAATTCGTCTTCCATACCACAGACTGCACAGTTTGTACTGATTTTGCCTGCCTTACTCTGCCTGTTAAATTCTGTTCTGTTTTCACTGTTAGCAAAACTTTCTTTTTTTTTTTTTTTTGCTATTTTCACTGTTTGCAAATCTGTTTGGTTTGTTTTTTTTTTCCCACCTAAGGGTAGCTAGAAGCTGTAGCGTAGTCCAGATACACATTTGCTGCATCTCTTTTTATAGTGGCTGTTGTATTCTGAGCGCACTTTCCAAGCCATCTTTGATTGGAAAGGGGACCTTCTGCACCCTTGTGAGAGGTGTGCTGATTGGAACCTCTCTGGTGAAGGGTGGTTGGTCTAGGGCTTGAAATAAGCACCCTCAATGGTTTGTTTAAGTTTTTAGCTTCTGGTATTTAAGTCCTAAGTTTGAGAAGGTTTCTGCTTGTTTGTGCGTTGCACAGCCCTGCAAACTGCTGTGCAATTGTATGCCAATACCAGAAAGATGTATTAGGCAAATTTTTCCCTTAGATACAGCTGTAGTACATTAGTGTAGCCCTCATCTTTAGTACATCTCTGGTCTCAGAAATATTGCTAGTGAACTATGACCTATTAAACCACCAGGCAAAAACCCATCAAATACCCATCTACAATGCACCTCCTAGATCGGTCCTGAAAGCACACCCTTTGTGATAACAGTTCTTAAAATCTAGCATTATGGACAGTTGGACTACCCTTGTTCCTCCTGCCAGCCTTGTTCAGTTGTCTCTCCTGAGGCAGTGTAGCAACTGCCTCATGTACATGAACTCACTCTCGTACAAAGTACGAGAGATGTATCTATACCAAGAATTTTGAATCCCTGCTCTCTTACACACGAAACAGTAACACTGCAAAAGGTTGTCAACTCACTCACCACTACTCATGCACACAACATGCACCCAACACAAATCCAGCATACGCAGAGGTTCTCTCAAAAAGCTTACCGAAACACCAGAGACTTCCAAAACAAAAGACTGTTACAACTAACACTGTCCTCACAGCACCCAAGACGCACACCAGTGTCTCACCTACCGAGCCCATAAGGCGTAACATTCAAAACAAATTTTCATGTCATGGGAGACTCCATAGTGAAAGACATGGATGTCCCACTCGCCAGGTTATATAAGGAGAAAGTCACCATCAGCTGCCTATCTGGTGCTAGGATGCATGAGATCATGCTTATACTCGTGTCTTGACAAGTACCATTATGACTGTCATAGCTCATGTTGGAGTTGAACGATCAGAGACGTACCTCACTGACTATATGAAGAGACATGATTTAGCTCTGATTGTGTCCCAGGCAGGTGTGTCCCTAGCCTTGAGCAGCATATTGCCCTCACCTAGAATGATGCCCCAGTATTAACAAAAAAATGATTGATTTCGATAATTGACTTAGTTTATGGTGTCATTCAAAGGGGATTCAGTTTGTCAGCCTCGGATGATATGGTTCATAGGTTGGTACTAGGCTATCGGCCCTAAGGCCTATGCAAGCCTAGCCATAACAATTCCACGGAAAATTTTTCCCACAATATTTACTTCTCTGGGTCCTTGTCTAGCAGGGCGACTGACATGATCCCCGGAGTGAATTTCCTATCTCCCATCCAATCATCAAGGTTCCTTTTGAAAAGGGCCAATGAGGCGCTCTGCTTGACATGTATGGGCAGTCTATTCCAGAGTATGGGGAGTCTCTGGGTCAGGAACCTATCCTTCCAGTTTGTTTTGTTCATTGTGATGATAAGGTTTAGATCCCTGGAGCGTGTGGCTCTGAGGGATTGGGATTTCTTTAAGTGGAGCATGTCCAACAGCTCAGGGTTTGACATGGCCTTGTATGTTAAGCAGAGATAGCCTCTGAGTAGACAATATGCCACAGAGTATAGCTGGAGTTTTTTTTAGACGGTCAGCATATGGCATCTGGCATCTGCTGTAGGCCTGTGATTCTTTTAGTGGGGTATTTCTGTGGCCTTTCCAGCTGTTGCAGATGTCTTGTGAGGTACATACCAAATGGGGCAATGTTAAGTTGTCAATCTCGCCTTCATTCTTGCTGGATGGGTTCGGAGCCAAACCTCGGCTCCGACTCGGCCACTACTAAAGCTCGAGAGCTAATTTTACCGGCTCGAGGCAACCCTATATCCCATGATGCTAGGCGGTAACTCCCTAGATCTCGTTTGCCACTTTTGCTAACAAGGTGCTTTTTTACCGGCTCCTGGTAAGTGTTAGATTTTGTTTCAAAATCGCTCTCTTCTACTTAGCCTTCCCACCCCTTTTTTCTTAGTATAGCTTAGTCTAATGGTTAAACTAAAAATTTTCCCCTGTTAGTGTTGTTATTTGTCCCCTTATCCCAATTATTCTTCCCTTCCACTAGGTTAGGCCTTAGGCCCTGCTCCTTTCCTAGTCTTCTCACAGGGATTCTGTGCTGTGGGTGTGGTCTGTGTGTGTACCCCTGTATCCCTGTCTATTTTTGGATTTGTGTGTGTGTGCGCTGTTTAAATTCTTTACTTCGACAGCATTATGTCGAAGGATACAAAGGTCTCAGGCTTCAAGAAGTGTGACTCGTGCTGTCAGAAGATGTCTCTGACAGATGGTCACACTTCTTGTGTTTACTGCCTGGGACCCCTGCACCTGCAGGACTCTTGTTCTGTGTGCCATGCGTTCAGTCCAAGAGTCCTGCAGGAGCACAGGAATAAACTAATCTTAAGGGGCTTATTGAAGCCTGAGGGTTCCCCGGCTAAGTCCTTGCCGGGGAAGCCCTCGAAGCCAACCAAACCGTTGGATGTTATGTGATCCTATCTCGCCTACATTCTGAATGATGGGTTCGGAGCCGATCCCTCGGCTCCGACTCGGCACGCTTATGCCAAAGAGCGAAGTCTCTTATTGGCTGAGCTTACTATATCCCAGGATGCACCACTACCAGTCCCCCAGATCTCGTTTGCCGCTTCCCTGCGAAGACGTGGTCTCGAGCTGGCTGGGCTGAGTAGTTTTTATTAACTAACTTTTCTGTCAGTTTTTGCTGTTTTTTTGGTCACAAAAGCTGTTTTAACGGCTATCGCTCTTTTGTGTACGTTTGGATTGTGAAATTTTTTGTGTGTGATTGGGTTGAGTTTGTTTTCGGCCCCCCCTCCATCAGGGCCTTCCCGGACTTTCAACCTGTTAAAACTTACAGGGTCTCAAGTAAATCTTAATTGTTTAGAGTTCCCTGTCATTTTCAGGAAGTGTTTGCGTTCAGCTATAACTGTGAGCTTAAATTTATCATCAGTAAATTGATAGTTGATTATTTTCCTGTCAAAGTTACTAGAATTGTTTAACATCATGTCTCAAACTCCTAGGCCTTCGGGCTTTAAAAAATGTTCGAAATGTGGTTTCAAAATGTCTATCACAGACGATCATTCGCTCTGTGTATATTGTCTAGGGGCAAAGCACTTGCAGGAGTCATGCAGCGTATGTCACGCTTTTTCCTCAAGGGTCCTCCAGGAGAGGAAAAATAAATTGATTCTTAAGGGGTTAATTAAACCTTCCTTTGAAGAAGCCTTGGCATCCTCTCCTGCTCCGGCCAAAAAGAAAAGGGCTTCGGTTCCGACCAGTCCGTCGGATCCGACTGCCAAGAGACCTAGGCAGGCCTCTCCTTCGGCTCCAAAGACTTCGGAGCCGAGGTCGGAACGGTCTGCCTCGATGCCACCAGTATCGACTCCTCTGGCTTCGGAGCCGATGGCTGGGGCATCGAGAGGCGGGTCACCGTCGGCTCCGCTGCTCTCGGAGCCGACAAGGGTCGCCCGCTCAGACACTTCCTCCTCGGCGCGAAGTCTACCTCGGCACCGATGGAATCTGGTGTGTGTATTCCTCGGCGCCGATACTCATCGAGTCGCCTCGGAGCCGGTCCCCTAGCCCTTTGGGGCCGATGGAGAGGCCTTCTCGAACCCGTTCTGTTTCCTCTCGGTCTTGAGAATGTCGGATTCTGATATAGACAGGGTGCTCCAAAGACTGTTACAGTCCCCAGTCTTCCAAAAATTTGTTTCGGTTCCGACCCAGTTGGCTTCGGAGCCGATGACCTTGGCCCACCCCATTGCCATTCCTCCTCCGACTGCTTCGGCTCCGTCGGAGCAGGTGCTGTTGGAGCCGGTGGAGATCTCAGGGTCGGCTCCGACCCTAACTCCAACCCGGGCCTTCGGGTCCGAGTTTGGTACGCGGACTTCTTCGGCTGGACCCGGGGGTGATGTTTCGGGACCTATGCTTTCGGTTCCGAGCCTCCCTCGGTGCTTCAGCTGCGGGACTTCCGTCGGCTATCACGGCTCCGGAGACCGGACTCTCCCAGGATTCTGGGGGTCCGGCTTTCAGGGCCATGAGGAGTGCCTTGGCCAAGTCCTCTTCGGCCATCTCTCCGGCTTTACCGGCACCTTCCTGGGCGTGGAGACTGGGTCTTTGGCAGTTCCCCTGTCCGTAGCCAGCGGAGCCCCGAGGCCTGAGGTTACCCCAGTGGGGTTCCCTCCTCCTGAGGGTTCTTGAGTTGTCTTCAGAGGAACCCCAAGGAAGAGATCGTGCAAGAGGAAGCACGTGGACTCCCCGAGTCTATTACATCAGACACTGATATGGATGATGCAGGCGGGTCGTCCAAGTCGTCCTCGGATGATGTCTCATTTGCAGACATCTTAGAGATCCTCAAACAACGAGGCGGCTGGATATCCAAACCCCCCTCTGCGGACGAGTCAGTGCTCCTCAAGGCCTTTGGAGCTCAGCCCTCCGCCTCCTGGGTGTCTCCGCCCTTCGACGAGCTTCTGGATTTAGTTTGTCGAAGGGCGTGGGAACATCCAGATACCGTGGAACCAGTCCCTTCTCGTCCAAATAAATTTTTGTCTGCTCCCCCCGAGAAGGAGTTCCTTACTAAAGGCGTGGCTGTAGATGCCATGGTGGTGGCATCTGCTACACAGCAGGACGTGGCAGAGGCTTCAACGTCCGTCCATCCTCCTAATAAGGAGTCTAGGAGTATGGACAGGTACGGGAAGCACACCCTGACTTCAGCGGCCTTTACCTTAAGGTCTCTGAATTATTTGGCACATTTTACCAGGCTTCAGAGGGATCTGGTCAAGGAGTTGTCAGATTCCCTCTCAGGTAACCTACCTGAGCAGCTAGCCCAGTCGGTTAGCTCTCAGTTGGCTATCCTTACGTCAATTTCTAACTGGTCCATGAGGCTCATTTCCTATGCGGCCGAAGGGGCGGGTAGAGCGGCAGGCACAGGCGTGGCTCTCGTGACAAGCCTGGCTCCGCTTGTGTCAGTTCATGGAGGCCTTCAAGTCTTCCTTCGCCGACGCTCCCTTTGATGGGTCCTCATTGTTTGGACCCAAGGTGAAAGACACCCTTACCCGCTGTGAGCAAGAGGGAAAAACTTTATCTGCCGTAGGTGCCGTTATTCCACTCCCTTTCGGCCTTACCCCAAGGCTAAAGGAGGGGAAAATGTGGTTCCAAATCTCGCAAGTTTTCTCCCAACAGCAGGAAGATTCCCGTCCAGAGGCAGAGGACGGGAAATTTTTCAGGGAGACGCCATCCCAGAGGCGGCAGAGGGCCCCGCAATTCTGGAGACCGCGAGTCCTTTCGTGGCTCTTCAGCCTCCCACACGTCATGAGGGATTGCCCGGCTGTGCTGCTCGGAGCCAGTCGGGTGTCGTTTGCCAAGCACCTAAAAGCCTGGGAGTCAATCACTCAGGACAGATGGGTGCCGGATCATTGCCGGAGGTTACCCCATCCCATTCACATACTCACCGCCACCGGCCAAGAGAATCCCGGACCCACCACCCAGTCAAAGGGAAATAGCAGCCGCAGAAGCTTTAAAGCTGCTAGAAAAGGAGTCATCCAACCGGTCCCCACAGACCAGATCGGATCAGGAAATTACTCCAGGTTCTTTTAGTGCCAAAAGACAGGGGATCTGAGGCCAATATTGGATCTCAGCAAACTGAACCAATCCGTCACGAAATCCAAATTCAATGGTCACGTTACAATCCATTCTCCCATTATTGGAGAAGGATGTTTGGATGTGCTCCATAGACCTCAAGGACGCCTATTATCACATACCGATACATCAGGCGTCCAGAAGGTATCTGCGCTTCAGCCTGGGAGTCAGTCATTACCAATTTTGCTCTGCCCTTTGGTCTCACCACAGCCCCCAGGGTGTTCACCAAGTGTTTGGCAGTAGTGACGGCTCACCTGAGAAGTCTTGGATTCCAAGTGTTTCCCTATCTCGACGACTGGCTCCTGACTGCCACCACCAGGCATCTAATAATGGACAACCTCAAAGCCACCATCTCCCTGGGTGTTTCCCTGGGGATTACATTCAATTGGTCAAAGTCTGTCTTGCTGCCCTCTCAACGCATAAAGTTTATAGGAGCAGAGATAGACTCAAGATTGATCTTGGCGTCTTTCTTCCTGCCGAAAGGATCCGAACTTTACAGGGCCAAGTTCGAGCTCTGATCTCGAGATCCAAAGCCCCAGCCAGGATGGTTCTACAGGTTTTAGGCTCAATGTCTGCCACGGTTCTTTTAGTTCCTCTAGCAAGATTACACATGAGGATTCTTCAGTGGCTCTTGTCAACTCAATGGTCCTTTCAAGATCTTCCCCTCAATCATCACATCATGATTACGGAAATATGCAAAAGGGACCTTCGCTGGTGGCTTCAGACATCCAACTTGGATCAAGGAAAACCCTTTGTTCTCCCCCCTCCAGTGGTTACCCTGACGACAGATGCCTCCCAGATAGGGTGGGGGGGGGCATTGTCTGGGCAGGCTAGTTCAGGGCTCCTGGCTTCCAGACGAAGCTCTTCTCCACATCAACGTGTTGGAGATGAGGGCTGTACTTCTATCCCTACAGGCCTTACACAAGTTTCTTCCTCAGGGTATCATCGCCATCCACACAGACAACATGTCGGTGGTCTGGTATCTGAACAAACAAGGAGGGACCAGATCGTACCCCCTTTGCAGAGAGGCCATGAGAGTTTGGGAATGGGCTGTAGCTACCAACCGCTTCTTGGTAGCGACCCACATCCCGGGAAAGTCAAATGTATTGGCGGACAAATTAAGCAGGACAATTCTCTCTCCTCACGAATGGTCTCTAAACCGCACAGTAGCAGCCCAGGTTTTCAAGAGATGGGGGACGCCGTGCTGCGACCTATTTGCAACTCCACAAAACGCCAAGTGCCAAAGGTTCTTCTCCTTGATCCCACATCAGGAAGTACCAGCCATGGATGCTCTAGCACAACCTTGGCCAACAGGGCTACTTTATGCCTTTCCTCCAATTCCACTTCTTCCCAAAGTTATTCAAAAATGTTTTCTCAACTGGGGTCTTTAATGATTCTGATTGCCCCATACTGGCCTCGTCAGATATGGTTTCCTTACCTGAAGAAGCATGCAGTGGACGATCCGTGGACCTTAGACCTGATTCCGGACTTGCTGATCCATCAGTCAGGACATTGGCATCAGTCCCTTCAATCTTTGAAATTGACAGCTTGGCTCCTCCACTTCCGACCTTAGTTAGAAGGCACACACTAGACCCGGAAGTTGTTCACATTTTATCTTCGGCCCACAAACCCACCACTAACAAATTGTACCTCAGTAAGTGGAAGAGGTTTGCTATCTGGGCTCAACTCAAGGGCTTAGACCCTATCACTGCTCCTGTCCCAGAGGTTTCGAAATTCTTAACATCCCTGTTTAATCAGGGATCTTCTGTCTCAACTATTAAAGTCCAACTAGCGGCTATCTCTAAATTCCACGAATCCACGGATCCTCCTTTGATGAGCAGCAGACTATGCAAAACGTTCATTAAAGGTGCGAGTCTATTAAGACCACCAGTTTTTCATCCTGCCTCCGTGGGATCTTGATTTGGTGCTTCGCGCATTAACATCTTCCCCTTTCGAACCGGCTGCTACATGGGAGTTAAAATATCTGTCTTGGAAAGCGGCATTCTTAGTGGCTATTACTTCTGCAAGAAGAGTTTCAGAGCTTCAAGCCCTGTCTATTAAACCACCGTGCTTGATTTTCCACAAGGATAGAGTATCACTTAGGCCTAATCCATCCTTTGTCCCAAAGGTCTGTTCTAGTTTCTGTCTTCAACAATCTCTAGAGCTACCAGTTTTCTTTCCAAAATTCTCCAATGAAGCAGAATACACTCTCCATAAATTGGATGTTCACAGGCAATTACGCTTCTATTTAGACAGGACTCAGCAACTTCGTAAGTCAGACCAGTTGTTTGTGTCCTTCTCAGATAATAAATTGGGCCAAACCATCACAAAAGCTACTATCTCAAAATGGATCAGAGATTGCATAACTCAGGCCTATTCTTCTTCAAATAAGCAACTTACAACATCTATCAAAGCTCATTCTACCAGAGCTATGGCTACTTCTATAGCCTTTCATTCCAAGCTCGCTATATCGGAAATCTGTGCTGCGGCTACTTGGTCCAATCCGCACACTTTCATTTCCCACTACAAATTGGATGTGGCATCTAAAGGACGAGCATCTTTTGGTTCCACGGTACTCAGGAGTGTTTTCCAGTGAGCCACCCAGGATTCAGGTGCTAGGGACGCTGTCCCATCATTCAGAATGTAGGCAAGATAGGATCACATAACATCTTTTAGTTATGTACTCACCATAACTTCAGATGTTTGGGATCCATCTCGCCTACATTCCTAATACCCACCCTCCTTCCCCCTGCCTTGGAGATCAGAAGAGATGGAACGGTTTTGAGTTGTACTGTTTTATCTTGTTTCATCTGACGATGTTATATAAGCAGGGCGTGCATGTGTGCATGTATGCGGACAAACTAGATCTGGGGGACTGGTAGTGGTGCATCCTGGGATATAGTAAGCTCAGCCAATAAGAGACTTCGCTCTTTGGCATAAGCGTGCCGAGCCGGAGCCGAGGGATCGGCTCCGAACCCATCATTCAGAATGTAGGCGAGATGGATCCCAAACATCTGAAGTTATGGTGAGTACATAACTAAAAGTTCTGAGTTCTAAGCCTTCGGCTGGTGGCTCACCATCTGCCACTCCATCGGCTCCGGCTGGAGCTGATGCGTCGGCATCGCAGCTTCTTGCATCGGCTTCAACTCGGAGCCGATGCCTCTGAGGCTCAACTTACACAGTCGGCTCCGGCTCCATTGGCTCCACCCATCCTGATACCATCTACTCGAAAGAGGTCCAGATCCCCATCGTTGGAATCCATCCATTCGGCTCCGAGGTCACCCTTGGTCTCGGAGCGGAGCCATCGGAGCCGTTCTTCTCGGTCGTCCAGGCTTTCCGACTATGACCTTGAAAGAGTGGTCAGTAGACTTTTAAAGTCTCACGCACTGGCCCAAATGCTTCACAGCCCGTCTCATCAGACAGCGGCTATATCAGCTCCACCTACTATTCCTCCTTCGACTCTCCACCAGAGTTTGGAGCCGGAGCTCCTCGGAGCCGTGACCGTTGTGGCGTTGGAGCCGATACCTCCCCCTTCGGCTCCATCATCCTCTGCTCCGATCTCCTCCATGGTGCCTTCATTGGAGGGTTCCGGACGCCTGAACTCTCTCTCGCCGGCTCCGAGGGGGCGAGTGGCATCGGACCCTTGTCTCTGACCCCGTTCTCCCTCTTGAAGCATCGGTGCTGGTGAACTCTGCTCCGACATCGGCTTCGGAGCCGTCTCTGTCGGTGCGGCCTGGGGTTCCTAGTTCTTCAGAGTGGGAGCCCTTTGGCCTGCCTGATAGAGGAGCCTTTGAAGTGATGAGGAGCGTACTAGCCCCAGTGCCTGGTCAACGGTCAGCTCCATCAGCTCCTCCCACTACAGTGCCTGCTGACGTCTCTTCCCACTCTCTTGCTCCCGGACCCAGAGATCCAACGCCTCAGGTTTCCCCACTAGGAATTTCTTCCTCTTCCGAGGCTTCTCCTGACCCGTCAGGTGAACCTCCGTGCAAGAGGACATGTAAGAGGAAGCATGTGGATTCCCCTGAGTCCATTACATCGGATACTGACTTGGATGAGTCGGAAGGATCCCCAAGGTCCCCCTCGGAGAATGTCTCTTTCTCAGACATCCTTGAAATCCTTAAACAGAGGGGGAACTGGTCTCCCCTTAATCCTTCCAAGGACGAGTCGGTTTACCTGGAAGCGTTTGGTTCTCGACCCTCCACCTCCTGGGTGTCTCCGCCCTTCGACCCCCTTATGGAAGTGGTGGCACGGAAGGCATGAACGGCCCCTGATTCGGTAGAACCCACCCCACGGAGGCCTTCCAAATTTATAACAGTGCCATCTGATAAACAATTTTTAAGCAAAGGTGTCCCGGTTGATGCCATGGTGGTGGCTGCAGCCACCAAGAAGGAACTAGCCGATCCTTCAGTGCCTATCCATCCTCCTAACAAGGAATCTAGGACTATGGATAGGTACGGTAAGCGGATGTTTTCATCAGCGACCTTTGCCATGCGATCGCTGAATTATTTGTGTCACTTCACCCGCCTTCAGAGAGATGTTCTCAAAGAGCTTGGTGAGGTTTTACAGGATTCGTCAGCTGCTGGATCCCAGGACAAAATTAACTCACAGCTAGGAACCCTAAACTCCATTGTTAACTCCTCCATGCGGCTCATTTCCTATGCAGCCGATGGAGCGAGTAGGGCCGCAGGCACAGGTGTAGCCTTAAGGCGTCATGCCTGGATGCGGCTTTGCAATTTTGCGGACCCCTTCAAGGCGTCCTTCACTAACTCCCCTTTTGATGATTCGGCGTTGTTCGGGCCTCAAGTGAAAGAGACCTTGACCAGATGCGAGCAAGATGGCAAAACTCTTTCTGCCGTAGGAGTCCGTTTCTCCACCCCTTCTAGACCATACCCTAAGGGTCAAAAGGGTGGAAAAATGTGGTTCCGCAAATCTCAAGGAGTCACGCCTGACGCAAGAGGTCAGTTTCCCCCTAGAGGCAGAGGAGGTAACAACAACAGACGCCGCCCAAGAGGCAGAGGAGGTCCGCAGAATCAGGGTAGCAGAGAGCCTCTCTCTGACAAACCCTTCCAGCATCCCTGAGGTGTTGCCCGACTGTCCACCTTCGGAGGCAGTCGGGGGAAGATTGTCGCTGTACCCACAAGCCTGGCTCTCCCTTACTCAAGACAAATGGGTACAGTCGATCATATCCGAGGGCTACAAAATTCCCTTTATCCAAACCCCAACTCAGAGAAAGGGGCCCCTTCCAGACGTTCCACCCAGTCTAAGGGAACAAGCAGGACTGGAAATATCAAAACTGCTAACAAAGAGAGCCATCCAACCAGTCCCAGTAGACCAACTAGGATCCGGAGTCTACTCAAAGTTCTTTTTGATACCAAAAAAACAGGGGACTGGAGGCCAATATTGGATCTCAGCAAACTAAACAAGTTTGTAACGAAAACGAAATTCCGGATGGTCACGCTACAGTCCATTCTACCTCTTTTGAGCAAGGACAATTGGATGTGCTCAGTAGACCTTCAGGATGCGTACTATCACATAAAAATTCACAGGCGGTCCAGAAGGTTTCTCCGCTTTCGGCTGGGGGCCAGTCATTACCAATTCAGAGCCCTGCTCTTTGGTCTCACTACAGCCCCCAGAGTGTTCACCAAATGTATGGCAGTGGTTACGGCTCACCTGAGACGTCAAGGATTCCAGGTGTTTCCATATCTAGACGACTGGCTCCTCACTGCCACCACCAGGCGTCAACTTCTTCAAGCCAGGGATTACACCATTCACATTTGCAAAGAGCTAGGAATTTCCATAAATTTCGAAAAGTCTGCTTTGTCGCCTTGTCAGTCTATTACCTTTATAGGCGCCAACCTGGACACCGTGCAGCTCTCAGCAAGGCTAACAGAGCAAAGGGTCTTAGATATTCAAAATCATATCCATCTCCTTCTTCAGATCAACAAAATTCAGGCCAGGTATGTTCTGAAAGTATTAGGTCTCATGGCGGCTGCCATCACACTCCTTCCTCTTGCCCGTTTTCACATGCATCTACTTCAGTGGATGCTTTTCACCCAGTGGTCTTTCCAACAACTCCCTATGACTCACAAAATCATGATAACTCCAGCTTGCAAAAATCCTCTGTCTTGGTGGATGGTGTCCCCCCAAGTCCACCAAGGCAGATCCTTTATTCCCCCCTCCCCGGTCACTACGGTCACATCGGACGCCTCCCTGATCGGGTGGGGGGGGGGGGCATTTTCAGGGCAGGACGGTCCATGGCACATGGCAACCCTTCGAATGCCACCTGCACATAAATGTCCTGGAGATGAGAGCAGTGCTTTTAACATTGCAAGCCCTCCACGCCTCTCTTCCCCTGGGGACTATTACAATCCAAACGGACAACATGTCCGTAGTGTGGTATATCAACAAGCAGGGCGGAACCAAGTCCTATCCCCTGTGTCGAGAAGCACTCAGACTTTGGCAATGGCGATCTCTTCTCAGCGGTTTCTGATAGCAACGCATATCCCCGGGAAGTCCAACATCATAGCGGACAGGTTGAGCAGAGCTATTCTCATGCCACACGAGTGGTCTCTCAAACAATCTGTGACAGAAGAGATTTTTCAGAAGTGGGGCCTTCCTTGCTGCGATCTTTTTGCTACACCTCAAAACAGCAAATGCCCCGACTTCCTCACCCTCTTCCCCCTTCCAGGCCATCCCCCCAGAGACGCTCTAGTCCACGATTGGCCTCGGGGACTTCTTTATGCCTTTCCCCCTTTTCCGTTAATAACACAAGTTATTCAGAAAGCAACCGCCTTGAGAGCAAAGATGATTCTCATTGCCCCTTATTGGCCTCGACAGATATGGTTTCCGTTCCTGCATCGTTATCTCTTGGAGCAGCCTTGGCATCTGGATCCAGTGCCAGATCTTTTGACCCATCCATCGGGGCAGCTGCACCAATCCCTCCATTCTGTCAACCTCACTGCTTGGTTGCTCCTCTTCCATCCCTAGCCAGGCTTCCTATGATTTCAAATCCCATCCGGGATATTATAGTAGCTAAGAAAATCTTCCACTAGAAGGATCTACGCTAGTAAATGGCAACGTTTTTCCTTCTGGGCAAAGGCTAGAAATATAGATCCTTTCACTGCCCCTATTCACTCGGTCTTGGATTTCCTAGCTGAAATTTTTCATTCAGGTTCTTCTTCCACAGTGAAAGTTCAGCTGGCAGCCATTTCAAATTTTCACGTAGGCCTATTGGATGGCAACATCATGTCCCATAGGCTGTGCAAAGCGTTCCTTAGAGGTATCTTTTTACTCAAGCCCCCCATCAAAGATCCTCTGCCACAGTGGGATCTAAACTTAGTTTTATCATCTTTGATTCTACCTCCCTTTGAACCTGCAGCTTCCTGCTCACTGAAATTACTTTCCTGGAAAACACTCTTCCTAGTCGCTATTACATCAGCTAGGAGAGTATCTGAACTTCATGCCCTATGCATTCATCCTCCTTATTTAGTTTTTCACAAAGACAGAGTTTCTCTAAGAACTAACCCCTCCTTTGTACCCAAGGTGGCTTCGCAGACAAATTTAAATCAATCAATTGACCTCCCAGTTTTCTTCCCAAATTATTCAAACAGGGCGGAGCAAAAGCTACATTGTCTGGATGTTCATCGCCAGCTCAGATACTATTTGGACAGAACTAAACAAACCAGAAAATCTGATCAACTCTTCTTATCTTATGCAGAGAATAAGAAAGGCCTTCCAGTATCTAAGGTAACCCTGTCTAGGTGGCTGTCTTCTGTGATCACTTGTATTTATCATCTCAGAGGTAAACAATTGCCTTCTAGGCCAAGAGCCCATTCAACCAGAGCACTAGCTACATCAACAGCCTTTCAAGCTAGACTGCTGATGGACACTATTTGTGCGGCAGCCACATGGGCCTCTCCTCATACCTTTGTCTCGCATTACAAATTGGACATGGCCTCCAGAAACAGGGCAAATTTTGGTTCCACCGTTCTCAAGAGTCTGTTCCAATGAGCCACTCAGGATGAAGGTGCTAGGGACGCAGTCCCATCCAGAAAGAATGAAGACGAGATTGACAACTTAACATTGAGAAGTTATGTACCTACCATAACGTTCCATGTTAGTTGTCTTCTCTCGCCTTCTTTCTTGTGTCCCACCCACCATCCCCCTAGCCTGGACAGACCGAAAAGATCTTCCCTTCCCTGAAGGGTCCTTATATTCCTCTTTCACCATTTAGGTGGTCCTAGGGTAGCTAGCGTAGATAGTGACCTTTGGGGGTTTTCCTTCCTTCCTCCTCCTCCCAGTTGGAGGACTATTTGGCCTATGCTGGGTTTTCAGCTTCCAAACGAGATCTGGGTAGTTACCGCATAGCATCATGGGATAATAGGGTTGCCTCGAGCCGGTAAAATTAGCTCTCGAGCTTTAGTAGTGGCCGAGTCGGAGCCGAGGTTTGGCTCCGAACCCATCCAGAAAGAAAGAAGGCGAGAGAAGGCAACTAACATGGAACGTTATGGTAGGTACATAACTTCTCATTATACTCTATAATGGGTCTAATGAGGGATGAGTACAGTGGGACAATGACCTCCTTTTTTCTGGATGAAAAGCCCTTAGTGATGAGGTGTGCCACATAGAAGGATTTCCTGACTGTTGTGGCGATGTGGTTATCGAAAGTGAGACCACTGTCCACTTGTGTCCCTAAGTCTCTCACATTTTCGATGTTTAATGTCCTGCCACCTATGTGGTAGTTCATATGTTTTTTCCAAAGGGGATAACTATACATTTCTTGGCATTAAGCTTGAGCCCATGGCTCTGGCACCAGGCATCTGTTTCTGTAAGGCCCTTTTGTAGAATATCCACATCATTTGGGGATTCAATAATGGCTCCCAGTTTGCAGTCATCTGCAAACTTTGTTAGCCAGAGTCCCTTAGTGTTGGCCTGTACTTCAGAGAAGTAGATGCCAAACAAGAGTGGTCCCAGGACTGAACCCTGAGGTACTACACTTGTCACTTGTCTGGAGCTGGAATTGGAGTCGGCTACTTTTACAGTCTGGGTTCTGTCAGTAAGCCAGTTGGCAATCCATCGAGTGACGTAGGGATTTATGCCCACCTTAGTAAGTTTATCTATAATTCCAGAGTGGGGGATGGTGTCAAAGGCCTTGGCGAGGTCCAGATAGGCTGTGTGGGACTGCCTTACCCTCGTCCACAGCTCTGGAGACTGATTCGAAGAAGTCAGTCAGATTCAGGAGACAAGATCGGCCCTTCACAAACCCAACATGGGTGGGGTCCAGTGTCTGGAGGTTGCCAATGTCTTTGTTTATAAGTTCCATGATAATGCATTCCATGCCCTTGCAGATCAGGCTTGTCAGACTGATGCGACAGTAGTTCCCGGGATCCAAGGCAGATCCTCCCTTGTGGAGCGGGATAACTGTAGCTGTGCGCCACTCAGTGGGCAAGAAGCCTGAGATGAGGCTGTGATTAAACATGACACTTAGGTGGGGGTGCCAGTTCATTTTGTAGTTCATGTAGTACACAGCCTGGGATGTCATCTGGTCCCATGGATTCTGTATTCTTAGCTTTGGAGAGTGCAGTTTCTACCTGTGTGGCTGTGATTATCGGAATTTGGCAATCTTTTGGTATTGAGATGGGCCCTTTAGGGGGTGAGAGAGGAGTGAAGTTGGCACAAAATCGATCTGCCAGGATATTGGCAATATCCTTGGGATCAGTATATTTAATACCATTCTGTTGTAGCTCAGAGCATATCTGAGCATTGCCATTTAGATTCTTGACATAACTATAGAATGCCTTGTGGTTGTCTTTGGAATCTTTGGCAATTTTATTTTCATAACTAGCTTTTGAGAATTTTGAGGGATCTCAGCTTCTTACTGAGGCTGGTGAGGGAGTTTTTTGCATCCTGGGATTTTCCTCTTTTCTGCAACAGTTTCTTCCTTCTGTTGTATAGTTTGTTTATAGCAGATTGGCTTCCTTTTTTTGGAGAAGAGCATCTTGGTTCTATTTGGGATGGCACGATTCATGCACGAGTGGATGTGGTCGTACAGTGCCTTAGTGTAAGATTCTGCAGTTGAACTTCCAGAGCCCGTCTGCGTGGGTGTTGTGGTTTGTCACTTCTGACTTCAGTAGCATGAAGTTGGCTTTGGAGAAGTTTTTTAAGGAGGTTTCCTTACTGGGGGGTGGGGCTGGGATGTGGATGTCAAGGGTGATTTGCTTATGGTCAGATCTGACCAATGAAGGGGTGACCACTGGTGTGGAGCATCTCCCATGTTGATAATGACCAGGTCTAGGATATTGGAGCCCCTGGTGGGACAATGGATTAGTTGATCCAGGGCATTGGAATTTATGAATTCCTAGAACCGCTGGGAAAAGGAGTTGGTACCTGAGTAGTTTTCCCAATTAATGGCAGGGTAGTTGAAATCGCCCAGTATTAGGAGTTTGGTTGTATCTTAATATTTTCCAGTATGTTTAGGAAGGTGTAGAGAGAATCTTGGGGTATGGTGGGGGATCTGTAGGAAGCTACAATTTGGATTGCAGTCTTATTACCTAGTGTTAGTTGCACCTGGAGAATTTCAGATGCATTGTGTTAGTTGGTCGACAGACTTTGATGCTTTGCCAGAGACTGCACCTGGCACCACTAGGCTTTCAGCTGCTGGTAAAGACTCTCGTCTTCCCTATATTGCCTTTTTTAGGCAAGGTCTCAAAAACAAAATTGACTGTGAAAATTGCCAACCTTAAAATAAGGGTTATGCTGCTAAACGCTAGGAGCTTAAACCGAAATCTGCACGCCCTGGAAGTACTTCTATCACTGGAGGATGTAGATTTCTGTGCAGTCACAGAAGCCTGGTTCGAGGCCTCTGTACCTTGGCTGTGCAAGGCAACAGTGACTTCAGCACCAAAGTAGGAGGTGTTCCTATCTATGATGGGGATAAATTCACCTCCCGACTAGTTGGATTGGACAACTCTATGGAGTTTCTCCAAGTTCAGATTACTGTGGGTAAGACCCCCATTCAAGTCATAGCTAGTTATAGATCCCCTTCCATGGATCATGATGCGCACAAGGCCTACTTGATCAAACTGGACTTGATTCAAATATTGCCAAACACTCTAGTCATGGGGGATTTCAATTATCCCACCATCAAGTGGGAAATCTATCCCTAACTCACTAGCGCAAAAGTTTCTTGACTAACTCAAATGCCCTGGAACAAATTGTTCAAACCCCAACAAGGTTAACAAACATATTTGATCTGGTCCATACTAACATGACAGATGCACCACTGCAACTGTCAGACCCTCATTAGTTAAATGTGACCACAAATCAATCACCTTTGAACTGACAGTAACACCAGAACTCAAAGGGCGAAAAATGCCTTCCAAGCCCTGCCCCCAGCTGGAAGAGGTTACTATACCAAAGCTTACACTAAAGCCCTGTACAATCACTTTTACAAGTGTATAGACTCTACTTTTCCAGAGAGAATAAAAAAGAGTCCCAAGTAAAAACAAGACCCCTGGTAGACATCCAGCATCAACAAACTTTAACTCAAAATGTTGCTGTCTAAGAAAATTAAGGCGAGGCCCCAACAATGGAAAAGCACCCCTCCTCAACATCAACAGGCAAATAAGACGTGAAATCCTCTAAGGGTAACTGATAAAAATTTAACAGTCACAGCCAGAGATAATCATAAGTCCTTTTACAGCCAAGTACATAGACTAAAAGGTAGGACCCAAGCATGTGCCAAACTAGTGACTTAGTGTGACTGATCCTGCAATGATAGCAAGCCTGCTAGCGGACAAATTTGCTGAAAATTGCACTCACTTATCTCCTCATCTTATCACAAATCTTGCCCCCAACTTCCCCCCACCCTACATATCTGAAGAGTAGGTCATTAAAGCCTTGTCTAAAGCAAAAAACAAAAAAAAGCCTGCATGGGACCAGATGGCATCCAAGGCTGTCTTCTAAACAAACTAAATCATGAACTAGCACCACTATTAAGTACCCTATTCAATCACAGCCTAGCCACAGGCTTTGTTCTTGCAGAATGGAGGTGGCTTAGAAACAGACCCAGGGAATTATAGAACTATAAGCCTGACCAGCCTCATCTGTAAAACCACGGGACTCATCATGGACCTCAGACATAGGCAACCTCAAAACCCTGGATCCAACCAAATCTGGCTTCAAGGGCAGATCCTGCCCTGTTAAACTTGATGGATTTTTTCAAAAATGTGACCAAGGGCCATTGACAAGGACTAATCTGTGCACACAGCATACCTCAACTTGGCAAAGCCCTTTGACACAATCCCACACTCAGCTATTACAGATAAACTAAGCAAACTGAATGTAAACCCCTTTGTTGTAAGATGGGTTGCCAACTGGCTGACAAACCAGTCACACACTATCAAAGTTGGTGACCCCACATCAACCAGCAGACCTGTCACCAGCAGGGTGCCACAAGGTTCAGTAGATTTGTCACCAGCAGGGTGCCACAAGGTTCAGTGCTGGGCCATATACTGTTTGGTATGTACTTAGACGTTCAGGCCAAAACTAAGGGACTGTGGCAGGCCAAGTTTGCAGATGACTGTGACCTGGATGCAATTTTTGAATCCCTAAATGAAGTCAGTATACTTCAGGAGACTGAATGCAAAGAAATGCATCATCATTCCCTTTGGTAAAAACAATGTCCCTTCACACTGTCAAATTAATAATACCCTGTGTATTGGAAATGTTTATATAGATACTTTTATACCCCAAGTAGACTCCAGAGAATTTTTCCTCAGGTAGATGGCAAATGGTGTTATGGAGAAGAAAGAGGTAATCGGGAACATATTTTCTGGGAGTACAGTGAGTTGGTCTTGAAGGATTCCCTGTGGGATGTACTGTTGGAGTTGCTGAGTGAGCAGATTGGTGTGGTGAGGGAGATGGTTTTTCTGAGGTATGATACAGAATCGGAATTGCCTAGACTTTGTAAGGCCTTGCTGTCTCTAATTATGGTAGCTGGCAAAAAAGCAACTACTGGAAAATGGAAATCAAAATCTAAACCAACTATATTAGAAGTGAATATAGTAACAGATACAACAACTGGAACTGAGATATTTGGAAAAGGTAGGAGCAAACTAGATAGGAAAAAAACGGGAACTGTGGGAACAATACATACAGGGGAGGAATGAGGTTTTAAAGAATGCAAGACTTAAATGAGCTGTGTAATATTTGACTGAAAAAGATTTGGTAGATTGTAATCGGGCCCATAGTAGAGTGCAACACCCCTTTCGGCATATACCGTACAAAGCACCTGCAGCAATTGGAAAGGCCACAGAGGTTTCAAGCTAAGATCAAGGATCTGCAGCATGTGCTTTACACTGACTAAAGCCCCTGTCACTATACTGTGTATCGTATAGATTTCTTAGGGGAGACATGCCTGGCTTAGAGCAATTTCTGACCCAAATCTAATGAATTTGCTGCACATCCATAAATCAAATGGGACTAGAGCTACCTGTTCTAGGGACCGAAATATGGCCTGCGACTTGAATAGGACATGTTGGGTAGGCGAGTGGATGGGGTACTATAAATGTTTACTGGGGATGGCGTCCACATCCCTCCTGGACATGGGCATACAATCCTGGGTATTGCCTAGAATATCTATGGTATTGCATTGGGATGAAATGGCTAGGCTTGAAATGACCTCTGGGTCAATAGCCTAGTAACCACCTATGAGCCTATAAATTTCTTTGGAAATCTACCCTTTTTTCCCCTCTTCTAGGTTCTCTAAATACATCCTCACTGTTGCAAATCAAGTTCTAGTCCCCACCTGTAAGTAATATTTCCTGATGACAGCTGACTATTCATCACAAAATTTTCTTGCGTTCCGTAACAGCAATTTTAGGCATAATATAAATACATGCTAGTGTAATTCTCCCTTGCCATTACCCTTCAACTAGCAAAAGTCTATCATTACTGTATTTTTTCCTCTTCTGTCACTACTGAAGCTCCTTTAGACATTAGTATAAGTACTCTCCTTTTCCTTTGTTCCTGAATTGTTACTGAATATCCATCCTGAAATCCTTTATCAAATTCACAGGCTCACTTTAAAAATGTGTATCAAAAGCATTGGTATTTGCACTCATTTCTTAATGTAATTCAAATTCTTTTTGTCTATAGCTGTGAGGCCATTCATGTTCCAAAACGTTTAGTGTAGCCATTATAACTTATTCCCACCCATTTGTATATGACAGCTTTTTAAATGTCTTTCAAGTTACATGCACCCACTGATGTTTGGAAGGCTGATCCTTTATAGTTTGTCATCTCCATTTGAACCTATGTCCCAGTTTGAGACTTATTGAAAACCCTCAAACACACACACACCCATAACCTATTGAATTACAACAAACACTCACAACTATATACATCTTCAAATGAAGTTTAACCCTCTGGAAAGAATAGTTGTCCAAAATCGACAGCTGTACCCACAGCCATTAATTAACCTAAAATTAAGCTTATCCATGCTTAAATGTATGTTACGGCCTATGCTCCTACTTGCACTAATTGCTGTCTCATATCTTAGCTTTATTCTCCTCCTAGTTGTGAAAAACATATGCTTTTAGAAAGCATTATCTTTTAGCCTTTAGAAAAAGTGCACTGGTTGTTTTTAAATACAACTAAATTATACACTCTTCTAGTAAATGCAGTGAAGTCTTTAGTTAACAAAAAAGCTGCTATCTCATTCACTTTCAGTTATTTCAAACTATTTTTTATGGAGCTGCTTGCCCTTGTACTTTTTAATTTTACATTTCTCTCAGTAACCAATGTCAACACATCGTGATTTATTGCCTTTCACCTTTAGTTACCTTGTTTCAATGACAGCCTTTGACTTAAACATGCTTTTGTCCAGCCTTTGTCTTTACATTGCAATGCTAATTTTTTAAAACTGAAAAAGAAAAAAAAGCACCTCCGTACTTTATCGCATACAACGATAAGTGAAAATGCTTTACTATATGACATGCTGTTTTTATCATAAAATGTTTTGTAAAAATGCTGTTAAAATTGTTTTGTTTTCCCTTTTCTCCTTTTATCCCCTTTATTTCCTTCCAAACATTAATTACATGAAATGAGGCATATGCCTGTCAATCCCCCAGCAAGTTTAACAAAAATCCAATATTTCTGTCACCTTCTTGCAAAAACCTATTTGGCAAATGTGATTGCTTTATAGTCTCAAATGTATTCATTAATTTCAGTATTGATGGTCATTTTCCAGTTCATCTCAGTCTCCTAACCCCAGACTCCAGTTGAAGTCCTAGGTACTCGCACTTCTAGTCAACTCTTGCTTTTTTTTCTGTGTCAGGCATTTTCTTTTGGAATATTGGAAAAGCTCCACTGGCAAAGTCTCTCTATGAGCTTTATCAGAATGAGAAGCGGAGTTCCCTTCTGTTTGGCAGCTCATCCCTTGTTGGATAAATGTTTGTATTTACCCTTAGTCTGTTCTACATCCAACAATTACTCTGATCCTCAAGAAAAAATATATTGAAGATGGCTGCATACAGCAGCTTGAATGTTATACCTGCCTCTCAATATTCCCTGACTACTGGGATAAATTTGCTTCTCTTCTGCGTGGTGCACAGTGAATAATCATTTTCCACAAACAGTACTACTGTCAACAATTTTTAATACTTTGCCCTTCTGCCACAATTTTGTCAATCAACTTTCTACTGGTATGATTCTATCTTCACTAATACAGGTCTTGGCTGCTGCTTCGTGGCCAAATTTGAAGCATACACTTGATATGCCCTTTCAGTTAACAAATTCTGCTGTACAGTACCAGTCCAGTTAGTTATCTGTGCTTTCATAAGATTAAAAGTCTGTTCATACAGTTTCTCTGGTACAGCAGGAAGTCTTGGGTTTTCTTTGCTTGTTCTGTTGTCTAGCTCTATCATTTCTTGAGCAGTCTCATATTCAGCTTTTTTATTTCAACCTTTTTTTTCAGTTTTATCAGTTTGTCTAAATAGCTGTTCAAAGCTGCTTCCATTTTTTCCAGCCACTTGTTTGAGTTCATGTACTCCTATGTTTCACTTATTTCAATTAGCTCTTGGCACATTCGACTTATTTTTCATCTAAACTACCGTAAGCCATACCTCTCAACTGTGCAGATTTTTAGCTCATGTTTTTGGTCTGTTCCTCATAAAATGCGTGGTTTCAATCAAGCAATTCACCTGCCTACTTTCTTTCCCAATCCTGAGAACAAAGGGGAAAGACTGTTGCATACCTTGGACATTCACAGACAACTTCGCTACTACCTGGACAGAACCAAGGCCAATAGGAAGTCTGATCAGCTTTTTGTAGCTTACGCCCCTGGAGTACAAGGAAAAGCAGTTTCCAAACAGACTATCTCAAAATGGATTGGACATTTCATCAGATTATGTTATTCCTTCCATGGAAAGAGTGTACCAGCCAATATCAGACCACACTCTACCAGAGCTACAGCCACCTCTACAGCATTCTTAAGAGGGGTGCCTACAAAAGACATTCTAGAAGCTGCTACATGGAGCTCCGTGCATACATTCTCCAAACACTACAATCTACCTTTATATTCCAGATCCAGAGCAGGCTTTGCTTCGGCAGTCCTGCAGGGATTGATAGCTACACCATCCTTTTCTTAGTGCTTTCCACCTCCCCCAGCTAAGCTATGGTATTCAACCCATATGTTATGACTGCAGTTGCATTCTTGAAGGACATAGTACAGATGTTCTTCGTCTTCCCTTGCTGCAGTCCTGACAATTGGGTATAGTCCGCGTCCCAGTCGGCCCGAATACCAGAGTATAAGGCTGACGTCGGTCATGGCGCCTTAGACTGACGTCAGTACGTCAGGGTACTAATGCGCATGACCGACGTCATTTCCTCAGTCTTTTTTGCCGCATGGTCCGATGCAGAAGCAGTTTTGCGAGTGCAGGTTGGCGTTCTGAGATTTTCCGAAACCGGAGTTTCAGACCGAATACAGAGTTGGCTAAGTAACCCCGTTGGGGAACATTTTGGTTTTTTCTTGCCTCAGTATTTAAACGGATGTCAGAAAAAGTGAATAACTGTATTTCTTGTGGGAAGCAGATACCGCATAAGGATTATCATACATTGTGTATACCTTGTTTAGGGCCTGAGCACGACGTTGTTGGTTGCCGCTCTTGTGCTAGATTTAACAAGCGCACTATTAAGAGGAGGCTTGATTGTGCTAGGTTAGTGTTTGGGAAACGTTGCAATTATAATATGCCGTCGGATGCTCCGACGCCTGCTTCATCCAAGAAGCGCAAAGATAAAACAGTGAAGCCTAGGGGTGAGGAACCGGCAGTCCCGGACGTCGGTCCTTTGGAAGGCTCAGGGGAGCCGGAGGTTTTGCCAGGAGTTTCTATGGAGTCTCAGGCAGATACTTTACTGTTACAGGATGTGCCCTCTCAGGAGGTAGGCCAGGCTGAGGGGGCTTCTCAGGTAACTGTTCTTCCCTCTCTTCCCAAGGTAGTTAGGGCCTCTCCTTCTGTTGCCAAAGCTTCTTTTAGAGGTAGGCCAAGTTCAGTTTCTGTGGGGGCTTCTCCTAGCATTTCGGGCTCTGTGCCTAAGAAACATATGCTCAAAATGGCAGAAGATTTGATTACTCTGATTAGAGGTTCTATGCCCCACCTGATAAGAGGCCTAGGGTGGAACAGGAGTTTGATAGTTTTGAACAGTGTTCACAGGCTTGAGT
Organism: Protopterus annectens; assembly: GCF_019279795.1. Taxonomy (NCBI): domain Eukaryota; kingdom Metazoa; phylum Chordata; order Ceratodontiformes; family Protopteridae; genus Protopterus; species Protopterus annectens. The sequence continues at coordinate 712,495,020 of NC_056732.1, read as the reverse complement.
CTTCTGTGGAAGACTTGCAAGAGTTTCCTACTTATTCTGATTCTGATGTGGATGATTCCACCCCTTGGCTTCTCCCCCTGAGGATTTTTCACTTTCAGAGACTCTCCACTCCATGAGGTACCACTTTAAATGGGCTGGCCAAGATTACTCTGACTCTAGAAAAGGCTTAGGGAATTCTTGTTTTTGCCTCAGCATAGGCCCTTAGCTATTCCTCCTGTGTTGAATGTGGTGGAGGATGTTTTTGCAGAGGCTTCTCTGAACCCTGACTCCTTGCCTCCTGCTCCTGTTAAGCCTGATAGGTATTATAGGGTGCCCGAAGCTCATAAGTATTTGTTTAGGAGTCCCAGGGCGGACCCAGAAACTGTTTCTCAGGGGCCTAAAGGTGTTAAAGCTTCTGTGGTTAAAAATCCTGTACCCTCTGATAAAGAGGCAAGGGCTTTGGATAGGTGGGGTAAGAAAGTATATACTTCTTCCACTTTGGCCATGAGGGCGTTGAATTGTCAGTTTCATATGCTGAAATATCAGAATTATCTCCTTTCACAATTGAAATCTAAGGTGGATGCTTTGGCGGAAGGTATTGAGTGTAAAGAATTGCTGGATTTAGTTCATGTGTCTGAACAAGTGGGTAAGCATTCTTTGCAGTGTGGTTTTGATGCTGTTCAGGCCTCCTCGAGGGTGGCTGCTACTAGTTCTGTTCTTCGCAGACATGCCTGGTTGAAGGATCAGAATTTAGCTGAGCATGTTAAAACAAGGATTTTGGATGCTCCTTTACAGTCTGATGTGTTGTTTGGACCGCCTGTGGAAGCAGTTTTAAAGAAAATGGAGGACAAAGCTAAGTCTATGCAGACTGTTAAAGATTTTTGCAGGTACAGCCTCCAAGTTTAGTAGAAATTGGCCTGCTAAGGGGTGGACATATCCTGCTTATGGTTCCCAGTCTAGGGGTAGGTCTAGACGTGGTAGGGGCAGGGCTCAAGGTTCGTTTAGGCCTCGATCAGACAGTTCACCTGCTCAGACTGCTGGTGAAGGCAGGGGTCAGTCCTTTCGTAAGCAGAACCAATGACCTGCCTTTTCAGCTGCCAGTGGACTCTCGTCTGGCAGCTCCTTTGGGAGGAAGATTGTCTCTTTTCAAAGAAAATTGGGATTTAATCACTCAAGACAGATGGGTGCTGGATATCATTCATCACGGTTACAGATTTTATTTCCACACAATGCCCCTTTCAGAGGCATGCCAGATGTTCCTCCTCCACAAAGAAAAGAGGCTCACATGCAAATTTCTCAGTTACTCCAGATAGGGGCCATTCAGCCAGTCCCTGTATCAGAAAGGGGCTTCGGATTTTATTCTCGCCTGTTCCTAGTGCCAAAGAAGGGGAACACGTGGAGACCAATTTTGGATTTATCTATCCTCAACACTTATCTGGACATTCCCAAGTTCAAGATGTTGACGTTACAGCAACTGTTACCTCTGCTGGGCAAAGATCACTGGATGGTAACTTTGGATCTCAAGGAAGCTTACCTTCATGTGCCTATAAGGCTAAGTTGCAGGAAGTATCTGAGGTTTCGAACTGGAGATTTTCATTATCAGTTCTCTGCATTGCCCTTTGGCTTATCTACTGCCCAGAGTATTCACAAAGGTTCTGGCTCCAGTGATAGCTTACTTCAGGCTTCAAGGCATTCAAATCTATCCTTACTTGGGCGACTGCCTGATTCTGGCTCAAGAAAAGGAACACCTTCTACAGCATCTGGAATATGTCATAGCAGTGCTAAGATGCCTAGGGTATTCTGTGAGCGAAATAAAGTCCAGTCTAGTACCCTCTCAAGACATGTGCTTTCTGGGTGTGAGACTGAATACAGCAGCCCAGATGGCCTTTTAACCCCGGACAAACAAAAGAGTCTGTCACTTTACTTCCATCAACTATCTCATCAGTCCGTGCTGACTGCAAGGACAGTCCTTCAAGCATTAGGGTTCATGGCATCTTGTATTCTGGTGCTTCCCAATGCCAAACTGCATATGAGGAAGCTGCAATGGTATCTCAAAATGTATGGACACAGCACTGCCAAGATTTGGACACTGTCATTCAAATAATACCTTGCCTTCAAAAGGAATTCTTGTGGTGGGCTCAGGAATGTCACCTAAACAAGGGACTCTCTGTGACCCGGCCAGAGGCGAGTCAGATTTTAACGACAGATGCCTCGGACACTGCTTGGGGAGCTCATCTAAATGGAAAGTGGATACAAGACAAGTGGCCTGCCAGACTACAGCATCTACATATCAATATGAAGGAGATGTTAGCAGTCCAGTTTGCATTGATGGCGTTCAAGGAGTTACTTCTTCCAGGGCAGGTGTTGATTCTGACAGACAACACAACTGTCATGTGGTACATCAACAAGCAAGGGGGAACACATTCTTATCCTCTATGCAGGCAAGCAATGATTTTATGGGAGACTGCGTTAAGCCTGCAACTGACTCTTCAGGCAAGGTTTCTGCCAGGAGCACAGAACTCCTAGCAGATGTATTAAGCAGACAAATCATGGATCCCCACGAGTGGAAACTGGATCTTCATGTATTTCAGAAATTGACAGTGTCCTGGGGAACTCCAGACATAGATCTGTTCGCTTCTCCACTAAACCACCAGCTGCCAAAGTATTGCACAAAAGGGTTTCATCACACAGCTTGGAAAGTGGATGCTCTGTCTTTCAGTTGGAAAAACCTTCATGTCTATGCCTTTCCACCTCTACCTCTTCTTCCAAAGGTATTACTAAAGGTCAGACAAGACAGGCCAAGGATGATTTTGATAGCTCCAGATTGGCCTCGGCAACACTGGTACCCACTTCTAAGGAGTCTTGTAAAGAAGCCTCCATGGCCTTTACCTCTGCTTCCTCATCTGTTATCTCAGAAGGACGGTCATCTGCTCAATGTCAAGCTTCAATCTCTTCATCTCACAGCCTGGCATATTCTGTGTTGAAGCACGGTAGGTCTCAGCTTCCTCAACAAGTTTTAAATGTGATTATGGAAGCTAGAAGGCCTAGTACTAGGAGAGTGTCAGAAAAATGGAAGAGATTTTTATTTTGGAGTACAGCAAAGAATTTGGAGATTTCAGAGCCTAATTTGAGTGTGGCTCTTCAATATCTTACTGAATTATTGGACAAAGGTTTGTCCTTCTCTTCCATAAAGATTCATGCTGCAGCAATTTCAGCTCACTATGATTGTGACCCACCTTTGTTTTCGCATCCTTTGTTCAAGCAGTTTCTTAGAGGGGCAAAGAATATAAGACCCCACGTAGAGCTCCTACTCCTGCTTGGGATCTCAATTTTGTGTTGGAAAAACTTACTCTACAACCTTTTGAGCCTGCAGCTACTGCTGAATTGAAATATTTGTCATGGAAGACTGCTTTTCTGTTGGCTATTACTTCTGCAAGAAGGGTGTCTGAGTTGCAGGCCCTTATGGCAGTAGAGCCCTTTTGATTTTCCATAAGGACAGGGTATCATTACGTACTAATCCTTCCTTTATGCCTAAGGTGGTTTCTAGTGTGGCTTTAAACCAAACTATTCATTTGCCTACGTTTTTGCAGATCCTCAAAATAAAGGGAAAAGATTTTGCACACTTTAGATGTACACAGGCAATTGCGTTATTATTTGAGCAGGACTAAAGATTTTAGGCAGTCTCAGCAGTTACTTGTTTCTTTTGCTTTGAGTTCACAGGGCAAGCCTGTGTCAAAACAAACTATTTCTAGGTGGATTGGCTTTTGCATTGCATTTTGTTATTCCCATCATGGCAAACAGGTTCCAGCTGGGATTAGGCCTCATTCCACTAGGGCTACTGCCACTTCAACAGCATTTCTAAGGGGGGTGGCAACTAAGGATATTCTGGAAGCAGCTACTTGGAGTTCAGTGCATACTTTCTCTAGGCATTATCACCTGCCTATATACTCTAAGTCTAGAGCTGGTTTTGCCACAGCTGTTTTACAAGGCATGTTGTCAGCTCCTGCTACTTTATAATTTGCCAGCCTCCCTTACCTCTGCTTTGGGATTCTACCCAATTGTCAGGACTGCAGCAAGGGAAGGCGAAGAACATAGTACAGTTTTGTACCTACCATAAATGTAGATGTTCGAGGATTCCCTTGCTGCAGTCAATACCCTCCCTCCTTCCCTCTGTGTTTCAGGGTGGTTGTGTAGGTGAGTTTACATGCTTATATTTTTGTATATATTACTGTATATATTGTACATGTTTTTGGTGCAGGTTGTTTTGGGACTTGTCTTTTGGGTCTTCTGACATCTGGGGCAAGAAAAGACTGAGGAAATGACGTGGGTCATGCGCATTAGTACCCTGACGTACTGACGTCAGTCTAAGGCGCCATGACCGACGTCAGCCTTATACTCTGGTATTCGGGCCGACTGGGACGCGGACTATACCCAATTGTCAGGACTGCAGCAAGGGAATCCTCGAACATCTACATTTATGGTAGGTACAAAACTGTACTTTTTGTACCTACCATAAATGTAGATGTCCGATAGATATGCAACTGCAGTCGGGTTTTCCCTCCCTCCTTCCTTCCCCTCCGTTCCTTGGGTCCACTCCTCTCCCTGTTATCCTAGCTGGGGATATCTGTTATGGTGTATCTGTTTATTGCTTATTTATTTGTCTGGAAACCTGTTTTGTCTTCCAAATTGATTACAGCCTTCCTTGGAGGGCACCTGGCATCTGGGGCAAGAAACACTGAAGAAGATGGCGTCGGCTGATGCTTATGTACTCCTGCCGCTCTGACGTCGGAGAGAAATGCGACATCAGCCGACGTCGGACCCAGACTTTGGAATCCGGCCGACCGAGGGCTGCCTGAGGCAGGACAACCCATATGTTATGACTGCAGTTGCATATCTATCGGACATCTAAATTTATGGTAGGTACAAAACTGTACTTTTATTTTCTTTCAGGTGCTCTTTCTATGCTGGCATCCAGGCAGTGTACTTACTAGGCAGTAGCCGAGTTTTAATAAAGACAGAAGAATTATTGCCCATTTTTTATACAGTGGGAGAGCTGAAATAAGCTGTTGATCAGTGTGCAGCAATCTTGAAAAAGCCTGTAATACAGTATTTTTTTCAGTAGCAGTTTGCTTACTTGAAACTGACAACTGCACATTTATGTCATTTTTGTTTTTTTTTTTTTTAGCTCTATTTTGTCCACCATTTTAAGTAATGCGTTCTGCAACAATATTTTTGGTAGCCTACTTCTAATAGAACAGTTCAACCAGGAAATGGAATCATCCTGTAGTCAGATCTTTAGTAGTTTCTGTTGGGACCAGCCCCTTCAAGGATATGCACTGTTGTCATGTACAAGGTAAACATTGATAAATATCACCTTTTGTAGCAATTTGTCCTTGTAAGTTCCTTCAACATAAAACAGTTTGTCTTTGATAGTTTTAGTATGTTGCTGGTGAAGCAAAATTATATCAGGAAAGTCTTTGCGGTCTGTCCGAAAATGTGTGAAAATTTTTACTGCAGGCTTCTAAGACATTTAAATGTCTGAGCAGTCATCTTTAAGTGTCATGCTTGGGTATTCTGTACTGTTGCCCAGTCAACACAGCTCTTTTCAGGAGCCCTTGTGCTCATGGTGGTCCCATTAATAAGCCTATGCACAGCCTCATGCCTAATATAGGGGAGTTGCACAAAACTTTTGGTTTATTATTCTTGTCACTTGAACATGCGTGCACACAGTTTACATCTCAGTCTGCAGCATTTGAAATAGTATTTGATCCAGCAGTACACACCCTGCAAATGTAACTTTGGTCACAATATCGTACTCCCAAAGAACCGCAAGTTGTTACCTTTATTGCATGATATCTGATCACCTGTGTAATATGCTCCTTTTAACAGCAACAACTTAGCAACCTGCATTCATTGAAAAGACAAACCTTGAGACATGTACTAGAACTCTGGTCCATGTCGAAGTCCATCACTGTGACTAGCTAGAGGACACGTTCAGAGATCCTTAAAGGTTAAATATAGGGGAACTATAACCCAGACTGTCAGATTGCTATCCTGTAGCAAAAAGCCTTAATCTGAAGTTGTTAATCATCTTCGTATTCATCACTGATGGGTTTGGTTCCTGGCCCTCGGAACTGAGTCGGCCTAATACCAAGCTCAAGTACACAAAAAACTTGAGCTAATCCGCTATCCACAATGCTCTTCTCCCAGTTACCCCAGATCTCATTTGCTGCACAGCCATATAGTAGCGTTTCACCGAGCTCTCCAGCTAAGTGATGTATTTTTCAAAATTTTCAGTATTTTACAGATTTTCTCTCTTAAAACCTCTTCTATACGTATTTATCTTAACCAGCTCCTCCTACATCGGACATTCCCCTCGCTCCTTCTGTGCTACAGCTATCACAGGCCACCCCCCAGGACACAGAGTGCAAGCCCTAGGAAACACCTGTACAGGGTAACCCCCTTCTGAGTCTTCTTCGGATGCTCCCACTGAAGAACCACCTCGGAAATGGACATGTAAGAAGGAAACACATGGACTCCCCAGAGGAGTCCCTCACTGAGGATATGGACTACGATGATGGGGAAGGGTCCCCACGGCCACCCCCTGACAATGTCTCCTTTGGAGACATCCTGGAAGTTTTGAGACAGAGGGTTGACTGGAAGCCCTCCAAACCTTCCTTGGAGAAATCCGTAATCCTGCAGGCTTCCGTTCTCGGCCCTCTACTTCTTGGGTGACCCCACTCTGACAAGTTAGTCAAGCTCATTGTGTAGCAGGCGTGGAAGAACGCTGATACCGTTGAGGCCATTCCCCGGAGACCAGACAAGATTCTCTCCCCTCCAGAGGAACAGCCCCATTGGTCTAGAGGCTTACCAGTAGACATTATGGTGGTGGCGGCTGCCACAAAAATGGACTTTTTGGAGGAAAGTTCTGCTATCCATCCACCCAGCAGAGAGTCCCGGGCGGTGGACAGATTAGAGAAGCAAGTTTTTGTTTCAGCAACCTTTGCTGTCAGGTCTCTGAATTACTTGGCACATTTTACGAGGCTCCAAAGAGATCTCATCTCTGAACTCTCTGGAACCCTCGCAGGTCAAGTTTCGGATGGGGCACATGATAAAGTTGCTTCCCAGCTTGCTACCCTAGAGTCGATCTCCAACTCGTCCATGAGGTTGCTGTCCCATGCAACCGAAGGGTCGGCTAGAGCTGCAGGTGCAGTTGTAGTTATGAGACGCCACATCTGTATGCGCATTTGTGACCTCGCAGACTCCTTTAAGTCTTCCTTCTTGAACGCTCCTATCGAACTGTCTGTTCGGTTCTAAAGTGAAGGGCACATTAGCCAGGTGTGAGCATGATGGAAAAACCTTGTCTGCTGTTGGCCTACATTTTTCCAAACCTCAGCGCTCTTTCTCCAGGAACCAGATGAGTGGAAAGATATGGCACAAAGAATCTCAAGGTCCTTTCCGTAGTGCACATAGTGAGGATTCCCTCAGAGGCAGAGGGGGTTCCAATAATGGAAGACACCCTTTTCGGGGCAGAGGGGGTCCCCGAAATCAGGACTCCAGGGATTCTTTCTCCAGACGACCTTATCAGTGCTCCTGAAGTGCTGCCCTATTGCTTTCCTGTGGAAGCAGTCGGGGCTCGTTCTTCTGTGCACCAAGCTGCCTGGCACTCTATTACAAACAATCAGTGGGTGCAGAGAATAATTTCCAGAGGTTATTTCATCCCTCTAATCTCTTATCCAGGACCTCCAAAATGCCTTCCCGATGTTCCACCCAGTCATAGGGAAGAGGCAGCTACAGAAATAAGAAAGCTGTGCCTAAAGTCAGTCATCCAACAATTCCCCCCAGACCATTGCGGATCCGGTTTTTACTCGAGATTCTTTTTGGTGCCAAAAAAGACAGGGGACTGGCGACCCATCTTGGATCTCAGCCAACTAAACAAATCAGTAGTTCAGACCAAATTCCGCATGGTCACAATACAATCCATTCTCCCATTTCTTCGGGAAGGTGTGTGGATGTGCTCGATAGATCTCTGGGATGCGTATTACCACATCAAAATGGACAAGAACTCCAGGAGTCTCCTTCGCTTCCGGTTGGGAACCAATCATTACCAATTCAGAGCCCTGCCATTCTGTCTCTCAACGGCCCCCAGTGTGTTCACGAAATGCCTAGCAGTGGTGACAGCTCATCTGAGACTTCAGGGATTCCAGGTGTTTACATATCTAGACGATTGGCTCCTCTGCACCCCCACCAAACACCTACTGGTCAGGGCCCTCCGCTACACTCTAGCACTGGTGGAGTTCCCAGGCATCACAATACACTGGGAAAAATCCAACCTTCATCCCACGTAACAATTGGAATTTATAGGAGCAGTATTCAATACTCAAGCCGTCTCTCTCCTTCCTCACAGACTTCAGAGATTAAGGTTACAAGTACAAGTGATACTCTGTCGAAGGAAGGTGTCTGCAAGGGAAGCTCTATAGGCTCTGGGGTCTATGGCGGCAGCCATCCCAATTTTACCCCTAGCAATATTGCATATGAGACTGCTACAATGGCTCCTTTTGTCCCAGTGGATATCCAGTCTCCATCCTCTGAGCTCACAGATCCTCATCACTGATTCCTACAAGCAAAATCTCCTCTGGTGGATGAGAACAGATGAAAATCTTTGGTGCCACCCCTTCCAGACTCTCCAGCACAACGCCATGGTGACCACGGATGCTTCCCTGATAGGGTGGGGGGGGCACTTCCAGGGAAAGACAGTTCAAGGTGTGTGGTCCAGCTTAGAGGTCAACTTTGCATATCAATGTCCTGGAGTTAAGAGCGGTGCTGTTAGAGTTGCAGGCACTTCATTCATTCCTTCCGTCAGGAACGATTGCAATCCAGTCGAACAATATGTCAGTCGTCTGGTACATAAACAGGGAGGGACCTAATCCTACCCCCTGTGTTGTGAAGCCATGAGAATTTGGCATTGGGCGATAGCTTCCAACAGCTTTTTAATTGCAACGTATATCCCGGGGAGCTCCAACGTGATTGCAGACAGGCTGAGCTGATACATCCTCCATCCACACAAGTGGTCTCTCAACCCGAACATGATGGCAGAAATCTTCAGCCATTGGGGCCAGCCTGGCTGTGATCTTTTCACTTCCCCGTCAAACAAAAAAATGCAGCAGCTACTTTACCCTCTTTCCCCCAGATGGGGAGTCACCGAGAGACGCTCTGACTCATGATTGGCCATGCAGGTCTCCTCTATGCTTATCCTCAAATACCTTTGATACCCCTGTTTCTAAGGAAAGCTATCCAGTTGAGATGCAAAGTAATCCTCATTGCCCCCTTCTGGCCTCAACAAGTGTGGTTTCCCTTCCTCCAGCCTCACCTGTTACAACCTCCTTGGATCCTGGACACTCATCAGGACCTAATATCTCACCCACAAGGGCTGACTCCCCCAAATCTATCCACTCTCAAGCTGACAGCTTGGTTTCTCCACTTCCATTAGTCGCCAGGCAGAAAACCCTCTCCTCACCTGTCCACGATATTATTCTGGCCTCCCATAAACCATCCACCAGAAAACTCTGCAAAGACAAAAAATGGAAAAGATTCTCTAGCTGGTCTAATAATCACATGCTAGATCCTTTCTCAACTCCTACAACTGCTATACTTCAATATCTTTCTGAGTTATTTGACAATGGGGCATCAGTTTCTACTATTCGAGTCCATTTAGCAGCTATTTCCAATTTCCATAACGGCTCGGATGGCGTTCCTCTTATCTCCACCCACCTTTGCAAGACCTTCCTCAAGGGAGTTTTCCATAGCAGACCTCCTATCAGGCAACCTGTGGAGACATGGAATTTCTCTCTGGTTCTACAGTCTCTCTCTCTATCCCCCTTTGAGCCTGCTGCGATATGTGATCTTAAATTCCTGTCATGGAAATCATTGTTTCTGGTAGAAGTCATATCAGCCAGACAGATATCTGAGTTACAAGCCTTATGCATCAAGAGCCCATATCTTATCTTCCATAAGGACAGAGTATCCCTTCATACTAACCTATCCTTTCCCCAAAGTGGTGTCCGACTTCTCTGTTAACCAGTCCATTGAGCTCCCTGTGTTTTTTTCCAAATTATTCCAACAAGGGAGAATACTGTCTACATTCATTGGACATACATAGACAGCTATGCTTCTACCTGGACAGGACTAAGTCCTTCCACAAGTTGGACCAAATTTTAATTTCCTTTTCTGGTCCAAGAATGGGATGTGCTGTATCAAAAGTTACTTTATTGAAATGGCTCAGAGATTGTATTACCTTTTCATACTCCATAGCGAATTAATCTAAACCTGTTCAAATCAAAGCTCATTCAACTAGGGCCATCACAACTTTGGTTGCCTTTCACTCCAGGGCTTCCATGGATGACATTTGTGCAGCAGCCATTTCGGCTAAACTCCATACTTTCATCAAGCATTACAAATTGGATTTGGTCTCCAGGGGAAGAGCGGCCTTCGGATCTATGGTTCTCAGGAATGTTCTTCCATAGGGCCCACACAGGTTCTCCAAGTAGCTTGGGATTCTGTTCCATCAGTGATGAACAGGAAGATTAACAACTTCAGATAAAGAAGTTATGTCTTACCATAACATTCCATCTGAGTTGTTGATCTTCTTCCAGTCACCCTCCCACCGTCCCCCACCAAAGGCTCCTGGTGGATCTTCTGGGTCCTTCTGGTGTTTCAGGGATGTCCTTCAAGGATGCATCTGCAGTCATAACAACTGGGTTGTCCTGCCTCAGGCAGCCCTTCGGTCGGCCGGATTCCAAAGTCTGGGTCTGGCCTCGGCTGATGTCGCACTTCACCCGACGTCATAGCTGCTGGGGTATAAAGGCATCAGCCGACGCCATTTTCCTCAGTCTTTCTTGCAGCGGTGCCGAAGCAGAAGCTGTTCGCAAGTGCCGGTCGGTCAGATCCAGAGATTTCAGCGTACCGAAGACTTCTAAAAAGCTAAGTACCCCGTTGGGGACTCTTTCTTGCCTCAGCCGATGTCAAACTTAAAAACACTGCAGCTAACTGCTTGGAAAATTGCATAAAACAAAACCAACTTGATTTATCTCAGAGGGTTAAGGACATTATCCTGGAGGCTCGCAGACCCTCCACAAGGAAAACATATTCAGCCAAATGGAAAAGATTCCTCATTTGGAGTGCAGAAAAAGGAAAAAATGTCACACTAGCAAACCTAGCACACATCCTGGAATACTTAGCAGAACTGTTCCACAATGGCCTGTCCTATTCTTCCATAAAGATACATGCATCAGCAATTTCAGCAGAGTACAAAATGGATCCTCCTGTCTTCTCTCATCCTCTCCTCAGACAATTTTTGAGAGGGATCAAAAATGTAAAGGAAACCACCTTTGCCTGCATGGGATCTCAATTTTATGCTAGAAAAATTAACACTTCCCCCTTTTGAACCAGCAGCAACAGCAGACTTACAGTTCTTATTTTGGAAAACTGCCTTCCTGCTAGCAATCACTTCAGCAAGAAGGGTATCTGAGTTACAGGCATTAATGGCAGTGCAGCCTTTCCTTATCTTCCATCAGGATAGAGTGTCTCTGAGAACCAATCCTACTTTTATGCCAAAGGTGGTATCCAGGGTATCCTTGAACCAGGCCATACATTTACCTACATTCTTCCCCAACCCACAGAACAGGGGGGAAAAACTACTACACACCTTGGATGTACACAGACAACTGTGCTACTATCTGGACAGAACCAAGGCCAGCAGAAAAACGGACCAGCTTCTGGTAGCATATGCAACAGGAGTGCAAGGAAAAGCAATTTCAAAACAGACAATCTCAAAATGGATAGGAAATTGCATTCGATTCTGCTACTCTTTTCATGGAAAGACAACTCCTGAAAATATCAGGCCTCACTCCACAAGAGCTACAGCCACCACTACAGCTTTCCTACGAGGAGTGGCTACCAAAGACATTTTAGAAGCTGCTACTTGGAGCTCCGTGCATACATTTGCCAAGCATTATAATCTTCCTTTATACTCCAGATCCCGAGCAGGTTTTGCAACTGCTGTTTTACAAGGGATCTTAACTACACCATCATTATCTTAGTGCCTCCTCCCCCAGTTTGGCTATGGTATTCTACCCAGTTGTTATGACTGCAGATGCATCCTTGAAGGACATAGTACAGTTTTGTACCTACCATAAATGTAGATGTCCGATAGGTATGCATCTGCAGTCAGGATTACCCACCCTCCTTCCCCTCTGTGGTATTCCTAGGGTACTTACCCCTCTTTTTAGCTAGCTGGGGGAATCTATTATGGTGTATTTGTTTATATGTATATATGTATATATATTTTGCTTTCTACTGTTTGGAATTATCTGCATTTATCCAAATTTAGCCTTCCTAGAGGGCACCTGGCATCTGGGGCAAGAAACACTGAGGAAAATGGCGTCGGCTGATGCCTTTATACCCCAGCAGCTATGACGTCGGGTGAAGTGCGACATCAGCCGAGGCCAGACCCAGACTTTGGAATCCGGCCGACCGAAGGGCTGCCTGAGGCAGGACAACCCAGTTGTTATGACTGCAGATGCATACCTATCGGACATCTACATTTATGGTAGGTACAAAACTGTACTTTTCTGCGCAGAAATGGCCCCTGTTTTCTGATGATCATCGTGTTTCACTGTTGCAGTCATTACATTTGGGTTATCCTGCTGGCAGGCTACCCGCAGTCGGCCTGAATTCCAAAGTCCTGGTCCGGCGTTGGTTGCTGTCGCCTCTTCCCTGACGTCAGTGTGCCAGGGGTATAAAAGATGTAGCTGACACTATTTTCTTCAGTCTTTCTTGCCGTGCGGTGCCCGAAGCAAAAGCAGTTCGCAAGTGCCGGTCGGCCGACTCCTGAGATTTTTGAAATCAAATTTCAGATCCGAAGTCTTCAATAAAGCTAAGTACCCCATTGGGGAAACTTTTTTCTTGCTCCAGACCGATGTCAGAAAAAGTTAACAATTGTATTTCTTGTGGGAAGCAATACCTCATAAGGATTTCCACTCTTACTGTATTCCTTGCCTAGGCCCTGACCACGACATTGCTAGTTGTCGGTTTTGTGCTAGATTTAACCAACGCACTATTAAGCATCGGTACGATTTTGCTTTTCATTATTTTGGCAGAAGGTTTAACTACATAATGCCGTTGGAACAACCGACGACCGGAATTCATAAAAAACGCAAGGATAAAGACAAGGACAAGCATCCGAGGTCCAAAACTGACAACAAAGCCTCTTCTAGGCCATTCACCGATTCGGCGGTGCTCAGTGAGGTGCTTTCGCAGCCCCTGACTCCCGCTACCTCAGAGCCACAGGCTGCCTCCAACTCCCACATGGAGACAGCTAGGCCTCTGGATACTCAAGGTATTGGCCCTTCGAAAATTAATCCCTCAGATGGGTCCGGAGCCGCTGAGCAGGCATCGGCTTCTAAGGGTGTCTTCAGACCTACACAACTTTATATAAAGCCTACTTCAGCATCCAAGACAAAGTCTAAAACAGTTTTAAAGACAAGGAAACCAGTACAGCATTCTCCAGGACAGGCTTCTATGCCTAAGAAACAGATGCTCAAAATGGCTGAAGACCTAATTACTTTGATCAGGGGTTCCCATCCCCCTCCTGATAAGAGGCCTAGGTAAGACACTGAATATGATTCCTCTGATCAGGTTTCCATTTCCTCTGATTCCTCTTCTGATCAGGGATATTCTGTTCCTCCCTATGAGGATTCTGATGCTGAAGATTCAATTCCTTCAGCTTCTCCTCCTGAGGACTATTCTTTTGGGGAAACCCTGCATACCATGAGGGAACATTTCCATTGGGAGAGCCAGGATTATTCCGATTCTAAGAAAAGTCTTAGAGACTTTCTTTTACTTCCTCAGCACAGACCTCTTGCAATTCCCCCTGTTCTAGACATAGTAGATGATGTTTTTTCAGAGTCCGGCCTGTCTCCAGACTCTTTACCTCCTGCCCCTGTTAAGCTGTACAGATACTACAGGGTCCCAGACTCCCATAAATTTCTTTACAAAAACCCTGCTGCTGACCCAGAAACTATCTCACAGGGTCCCAAAGGGGTCAAGGCTGCTTCTGCCAAAAACCCTGTCCTCTCAAATAGAGATTCTAGGGCTTTGGACAGATGGGGAAAAAAAGTTTACACTTCTGCTACCTTGGCTGTAAGGGCTTTAAATTGTCAGTTTCATATGCTCAAATATCAGCAATATTTAATGTCTTTGTTAAAACAAAAAATGTTGACAAATTCTGAATGTCCTGAGAACAAAGATTTGCAGGATTTATTGCATGCAGCTGAACAAGTGGGAAAACATACTTTGCAATGTGGCTATGATTCACTGGAGGCCTCATGCAGGGCCGCTGTTACAGGTTCTGTTATTAGAAGGCATGCTTGGTCAAACAGAATCTGCCTGATCATGTGAAAGCAAATACTTTGCTTGGTGCTAAGGCAGAGGAGGTGTTAAAGAAAATGGAGGATAAGGCAAAATCTATGCAGACAGTAAAGGATTTCTTACAGGTACAGCCACCCAGATTTAGCAGGAACTGGCCCTCTAAGAATTGGTCCTTTCCAGTGTCAGACAGACCACAAAGAGGCAGATTCAGATGCCCTAGAGGCAGGCAACAGCCCCAGGACTCATACAGGCCCAAACAATGGGGTGCTTCTACCTCCAAAAGCGAAGAAGACAAATCACAGCCATATAGAAAACAGTCGCAATGACTTCCCTCTGCCAATGCCAAGCACTTATTTTTTGGCAACACCCTTAGAAGGAAGGCTAACACTTTTTTCACAAAACTGGCACAAGATCACCCAGGACAAATGGGTCTTAAATATAGTCTCTCGGGGCTACAGGTTCCACTTTCACACCCTTCCAAAGGCAAAAGGTATGCCAGACCTGCCACACAATCAATGGCAAGAGGCACAAAAACAAGTTTCATCTCTCATGGACATGGGGGCTATTCAGCCAGTGCCACATCAAGAGCAGGGACAAGGATTTTACTCAAGACTTTTCTTAGTACCAAGAAAGGACAAAGCCTGGACACCAATTCTGGACCTGTCTATTCTAAATAGTTTTCTGGACGTCCCAAAATTCAAAATGTTGACTCTACAGCAGCTTCTGCCCATGCTGAACAAGAAGGCTTGGCTTGTAACTTTGGACCTCAAAGAGGCATACCTGCATGTCCCAATTAGACAATCTTGCAGAAGATACCTCAGATTCATAGCTGGCTCAATGCACTACCAATTCTCTGCACTGCTCTTTGGCTTATCTACTGTGCCCAGGGTCCTCACAAAATGCCTGGCACCAGTAATTGCATTTTGCAGACAAAGAGGAATTCAAATATACCCCTACTTGGACGACTGCCTTATTCAAGCAAATGACAGATATTTTACTACAGCATCTGGCGTTTGTAAAAAGATTACTAATTTGCCTAGGGTACACAGTAAACGAAAAGAAATCAAAACTAGTACCCTCTCGAGATAATATTCCTGGGTGCAAGCTTAAATACAACTGCCCAGATGGCTTATCTCATGCCAGACAAAGGCATCTGACTTCTTACTTCAAAGACATGGCAACAAAGACCCAGTTATCTGCAAGAAAAATTCTGCAGGCTCTGGGCTACATGGCATCCTGTATTCTACTAATTCCATATGCAAGGCTGCATATGAGGAAACTACAATGGTATCTAAAAAGTGTTTGGAGTCAACATTGCCACAGCCTGGAAACAGTAATTACTCTCATTCCCTGCCTGCAACAGGAATTTCAATGGTGGGCACAGGCCTGTCACCACAACAAGGGACAGCCATTCACCTTACCCACTGCCAGACAGACACTAACAACAGATGCATCAGATTATGCCTGGGTGGCGCACATGGCAGGAAAATGTATTCAGGGCACATGACCCACAAACCAAATGCATCTTCATATCAATCAAAAAGAGATGCTAGCTGTACAAAATGCCCTGACAGCCTTTAAGGACCTACTTCATCCAGGACAACTACTGATAAAGACGGACAATACTACAGTCATGTGGTACATAAACAAGCAAGGCGGCACACATTCCTACCCCCTCTGCAGGCAAGCCATGACTACGTGGAACACAGCATTGACTTATCAAGTACATCTGCAAGCACAATTCCTGCCAGGAAAGACAAATACTTGGGCAGACGAACTAAGCAGAAACCTCATGGATCCTCACGAGTGGAAACTGGATCCACAAATCTTCAACATGATAACAGGGAAATGGGGATGCCCAGACATAGATCTATTCGCCTCCCCTCACAACTGCCAGCTACAGAGATTCTGCACTCGGACTTATCACAAGCAAGCATGGAAAGTGAACGCCCTTTCATTCAGCTGGAATGCCCTTACAGTATATGCCTTCCCTCCTCTGCCTCTCTTCTCCAAGGTACTCCTAAAGGTCAGACAAGAGAAGCCAAATATGATACTGATTGCCACAGACTGGCCTCGCCAGCACTGGTACCCAATCCTAAAGAGCTTGTCTCAAGGCCCAGCCTGGACATTGCCTCTAATACCTCATTTGCTGACCCAACAGAACAATCAGATCCTGCACAGCCAACTCAGAACCCTAAATCTGGCTGCATGGCGGATAATGTAATCATTCAGAACACACCTCTCTCTTAAGCAGTTATGGATGTTATTTTGGAGGCCAGGAGGCCCAGCACCAGAAAAATCTTATGCAGAGAAATGGAAGAGATTCTGTGCTTGGAACCAAGCGCAGGGAATCGACTCGCTTGAACCAAATATTCCTCAGATTTTGCAATACCTAACTGAGATGCTGGACAAAGGCCTATCCTTCTCATCAATTAAGATCCATACCTCTGCCATTTCAGCTCATTACAATACAGACCCACCTATTTTTTCTTATCCACTGCTAAGACAGTTTCTCAGAGGGGCCAAAAACATAAGACCTCCAAGGAGAGCTCCAATACCTATATGGGACCGCAATTTTGTCTTGGAAAAACTCACACTGCCTCCTTTTGAGCCAGCCAATACAGCAGAGATAAAATACTTGTCATGGAAAACTGCTCTTCTCCTAGCAATAACTTCAGCAAGAAGAGTCTCAGAGTTGCGGGCACTAATGGCTGTGGAACCTTTTATTATTTTCCATCAGAACAGGGTTTCTCTAAGGACAAACCCGACATTTATGCCTAAGGTAGTGTCCAGCGTGGCTCTTAACCAAACCATACATTTGCCTACCTTTTATCCAAACCCACAGAATAAGGGGGAGAGACTTCTGCATACTTTGGACATACACAGACAGCTACGCTTTTACTTGGACAAGACTAAAGCCTTCAGAAAGACTGAGCAACTCTTAGTGGTATATGCTGCAGGTTCCCAAGGAAAAGCCATTTCAAAGCAGACTATTTCAAAATGGATAGGCCATTCCATTCGTTTCTGCTATTCACAACATAGCAAATCAGTGCCCAGGGGCGTTAGGCCACATTCTACTAGAGCAGCAGCCTTCCTCAGAGGAGTACCAACCAAGGATATTTTGGAGGCTGCAACATGGACTTCAGTGCACACTTTTACAAAGCACTACCATTTACCTCTCTACTCTAAATCCAGAGCAGGCTTTGCCACTGCAGTTCTGCAGGGTCTCATAGCCACTCCAAACTCTATTTAGGCCCAGCCGCCCAACCTCAGCTTTGGAATTCAACCCAAGTGTAATGACTGCAACAGTGAAACATGATGAACATAGTACAGTTGTGTACCTACCATAAATGTAGATGTTCGAGTGTATTCACTGTTGCAGTCCAGGTTACCCTCCTACCATCCCCCTTTTTTCTTTGCTGGGACTTATCTGTACCTATCTATTTTATACAACCCATGTGGTGTATTTGCTTGTAGATGAAGGTTATGTGCATGCTTTTTTATGATCATAATTTTTACAGCCTACCCTTTTGGGGGCACCTGACATCTGGGGCAAGAAAAATTGAAGAAAATGGCATCGGCTGCATCTTTTATACCCCTGGCGCACTGACGTCAGGGAAGAGGCGACAGCAACTGACGCCGGACCAGGACTTTGGAATTCAGGCCGACTGCAGATAGCCTGCCAGCAGGATAACCCAAGTGTAATGACTGCAACAGTGAATACACTCAAACATCTACATTTATGGTAGGTACACAACTGTACTTTTCTTCTATATGTTGCATGTGAACTCAATCTGAGGTAACTGGGAGAAGGGCATTGTGGGTAGCAGTTTAGCTAGAGAGATTTTGGTGTACGCGAGCTTGGTATTAGGCCGACTTGGTTCTGAGGGCTCGGAACCAAACCCATCAGTGATGACTGGAAGATCATCAAGAACTCAGATGGAATGTTATGGTAAGACATAACTTATTTTTTTCTGAAGTTAAGTTGGCATGGAAAGGTACCTGATGTTTGCCTCCTTGAGTAAGCCCTGCATCTGATGGGTCTTTGGATCTGAGCTCTGATGGTCTTTGGCCACTCAAAGCACAGTACCAATCTCAGGCTTGTCTCCTTATCCATAACCCCCTGCAAAGCCCAACAATTACCTCAGATCTAATTTGCTACTTGAGACAGCTGCAGATCTTGCCCAGGCATTGTTTCAAAATTAGTACGTTTCATAGTTAACTTTTTCATTTTTTTTTTTTAACCATATACTTTGGTTCCTGTCTTAACCTCTATATACTGTACCTCTCCTATCATACTGGTTACATTTAGTACTCTTCCATCAATTCCTCAATGGATAGGTCTTCAAATCCAACCTCTAATCCATCTTTGGCATTTAAAGACTTGGATCCCAGGCTCAGGCTTCATCCCGCACCCATAACCCCCTACAAAGCCTGACATTACCTCAGATCTCTTTTGCCAGTCATTTGAAACATAGGTGGATGTCCTTCAAGGATGCATCTGCAGTCTTTACAAATGGGTTGTCCTGTCGTCAGGCAGCCCTTCGGTCGGCCGGATTCCAAAGTCTGGGTCTGGCTTCGGCTGGTGTCGCACTTCACCCGACGTCATTGCGGCAGTTATTCGGGTATAAAGGCATCAGCCGACGCCATTTTCCTCCGTCTTTCTTGCCGCATGGCGCCCGAAGCAGAAGCTGTTCGCAAGTGCCGGTCGGTCAGATCCAGAGATTACTACTACCGAATACTTCTTCGAAGACTTCTATAAAGCTAAGTACCCCGTTGGGGACTCTTTCTTGCCTCAGCCGATGTCAGAGAAAGTTAATAACTGTTTATCTTGTGGGAAACAAATACCTCATAAAGATTTCCACTCTATTGCATACATTGTTTAGGCCCAGACCACGGCGTAGCAGCTTGTCTAGCCTGTTCTTCTTTAACCGTCGGACGCTTAGACGTCGGTCGGACTTTGCTGAACAGATATTCGGCTCTGATTTTGCCTACATTATGCCGCCGGATCCTCCGACTACGCAAATTACTAAAAGCAAGAAAAGGACCGACACTCGCGGTCCGCGGTTTCGCCCGAAACCGCGGTTAAGCAAACCACGAGTGTCTCGGTTTCGGCCGAAACCGAGCAAGCGGTTCTTTCTTCAGCCGATAACTTGCCTTCCGCCGAGGCCTCTTCTAGCCTGGTAGAGACGGCCTCTGAAATCCAACCTTCTGTTGCGGTTTCACAGGATTTATCAGACACCATTCCCCTGGATGTTTCAACCCCTGCACGTGGAGCGGCTAGGCCTCCTCCAACTATGTCTATTAAGGCCTTTGCCAGGGCTAAAGCAGCCAAAACAACGAAACCTGTGCCTGCCAAGCCCCCTTCTCACAGGCCCAGCACCAGCTCCCACATGCTTTCTTTGGCTGAGGATCTCATATCTTTAATCCGTGGAGCCCAGCCTCATCCTGACAGGGCCTCTCTCCCTCCTCCAGAAAAGAGACCTAGAGCAGAGCCCCCTGAGCCAGTATCCGCAGATGATTCTTCTGATGACTCGGAACATACAGACCCTCCTGAGGCTTCTTATTCCCCTTACGAAGATTCTGATGCTGAGGAGTCCATGCCTTCAGCCTCTCCTCCTGAGGAATTTTCCTTTGGGGAAACCTTGCATGCTATGAGAGAACAATTTCAGTGGCAGGGCCAAGATTTCACAGACTCTAGAAAGAGGCTTAGGACCTTTCTACATTTGCCACAACATAGACCTTTAGCTATACCTCCAGTTCTTTCTGTTGTTGATGATGCATTTAATGATGCTTGCACTGCTCCTGATTCTTTACCTCCGGCTCCTGTTAAGCCCGATAGGTACTACAGGGTCCCGGACACTCATCACCATTTCTATAAGGCTCCTGTTGCAGATCCAGAGACTATCTCCCAGGGCCCTAAAGCTGTAGCAGCTACTTCTAAAAACCCCCTCCCCTCTGAAAGGGAATCCAGGTCCTTAGAGATGGGGTAAAAAAGTTTACACCTCTGCTACTTTGTCAGCTAGAGCTTTGAACTGCCAATTTCATATGATTCAATATCAAGAGTTTATGCTTGACCAGTTGACTAAAAAGCTGCCCTCTGAAGAATCTTTAGATAAAAAGTATGTTCAGGAAATGGTACATAACATACAGCAGGTTAGTAACCATTCTTTAAAATGTGGCTGTGATGCACTGGAGGCTTCCTTTAGATCAGCCATGACTGGCACAGTTATTAGGAGGCATGCATGGTTGAAAGAACAGGCATTACCAGACCATGTCAAATCAAAGCTTTTGGATGCACCTATGGACAAGGTAAATTTATTTGGTTCCCCTGCACAGCAGGTACTAAAAAAGATGGAAGAAAAAGCAAAATCTGTGCAAACAGTGAAAGATTTCCTACAAGTTCAACCTCCAAGGTTTAGCAGGAACTGGCCCTCCAAGAATTGGTCCTTTCCGGAATCCTCTAAGCCACAAAGAGGCAGGAATAGGCGCACTAGAGGCAGAAACCAATCCAGGGGTGCCTACAGGGGTCGCCAATGGCATGGTAACCAACGAGGCACGGATACAGCCACCACCACTACAACAACTCAATCTCAGTGACTTGGCGGTGGTACCGCCTACCAGGGAACAACTACAAGCATCCTTGGGCGGAAAGCTAACCTTATTTTCAAGATACTGGCACTGCATTACAAGAGAAAAATGGATTTTGCAAACTATAGACCAAGGTTACAGGTTCCATTTCCATACTCTACCAGAAAAGAGAGGAATGCCAAACCTACCACCTACTCAAAAGACAGAAGCTCTAAAGCAAATATCTCAATTATTAAAAATGAGAGCTGTGGAAAAGGTACCATCTATGGAACAGGGAAAGTCATTTTACTCAAGACTCTTCCTGGTACCAAGGAAAGAAAACAAATGAAGGCCTATTCTAGACCTGTCCGCTTTAAACACATTCCTCATTGTTCCCAAATTCAAAATGCTGACCCTACAGCAGCTTCTTCCCATGCTGGGCAAGGAGTCTTGGCTGGTAACTCTAGATCTCAAGGAGGCATACCTGCACGTCCCCATAAGACCAATTTGCAGAAGATACCTCAGATTTCTTGCAGGATCAGAGCATTATCAATTCTCAGCATTGCCTTTTGGCTTATCTACTGCGCCCAGAGTGTTCACGAAATGCCTGGCATCAGTTATAGCTCATTGCAGACTTCAAGGGATTCAAATCTATCCCTACCTGGACGACTGCCTGATACAAGCGGACAACAAAAACAAACTAACAGAAGACTTACAAAGAGTCATCTACCTGCTGCAAGCCCTGGGATATACAGTCAATACAGAAAAGTCAAGGCTGATTCCATCCCAAAGAATAACCTTTCTGGGTGCAGAACTGGACACATCAAAACAAATGGCATTCCTAACTGCAGAAAAGAAAGAACAACTTCCTCTCTACTTCTTGGCATTAACAAAGCAGAACCATCTGACTGCAAGAAAAGTGTTACAAGCTCTAGGCTTCATGGCATCCTGCATAATACTGGTCCCTCATGCCAGGCTGCATATGAGAAAGCTACAGTGGTACCTAAAGAATTTGTGGTCCCAGCACAAGCACAGCCTAGAAACCAAAATTACAATGATCCCATGCCTGAAACAGGAGTTCCTATGGTGGGCTCAGGCCTGCCAATCAAACACAGGATTGCCCTTCTGCAAAAGTCAACCGAGACAAACCATCACGACAGATGCCTCAGACCTCGGATGGGGGGCACACATGCTGGGCAAGTGCATTCAAGGCCTATGGACTCAAGACCAGCTACATCTGCACATAAATCTAAAAGAAATGATGGCAGTGAAATTGGCAATCCAGGCATTCAGACCTCTTCTCCAAGAAGGCCAGTTGATGATAAGAACAGACAACACCACAGTTATGTGGTACATCAACAAACAGGGAGGCACACACTCATACCCTCTATGCCGGCTGGCACTCGACCTATGGGATGTGGCTCTGAGCTGCAACATTCAGTTACAGGCAATTTATGTACCAGGGAAGGAAAACATTCTAGCAGACATATTAAGCAGAACTACAACAGATGCCCACGAATGGATGCTGCATCCGGACATCTTCAAAACCATCACAAGAAAATGGGGATTACCACAAATAGACTTGTTTGCATCCCCATTCAATCACCAGTTGAAGAAATTCTGCACAAGGACTTACCACCCACTTGCTTGGAAGGTGGACTCCCTTTCTTTCAGTTGGAAAAGCCTGACAGCATACGCATTCCCACCACTTCCTTTGATGCACAAGGTGCTTCTGAAGATCAAAGAGGAACGTCCGAGGATCATTCTGATAGCTCCAAACTGGCCAAGACAACATTGGTACCCACTTCTGAGGAGCATGTCCAGGGAACAAATATGGACGCTGCCCCTGATCCCTTTACTGCTAACACAGAACAACTACAGCATCCTGCATCCAAGTCTAAAAACTCTGCAGTTAACTGCCTGGAACATTACATAACAGCAATTAACCTGAATTTATCCCAAAGGGTTAAAGACAATACTGGAGGCTCGTAGACCTTCCACAAGAAAGAATTATGCAGCAAAATGGAAAAGATATCTCATCTGGAGTACTGCAAAGGGGCAAGATGTGACACTGGTGAACATAGCCAACATCCTGGAGTACTTGGCAGAGCTCTACCATACAGGCCTGTCCTATTCTTTCATCAAGATACATGCATCAGCTATTTCAGCAGAATACAGCTTGGTTCCTCCTGTCTTCTCGCATCCTCTGCTCAGACAGTTTCTGAGAGGAATTAAAAATGTAAAACCTCCCAGGAAACCTCCATTGCCAGCATGGGACTTGAATTTTGTACTAGAAAAGCTGACTCTTCCTCCTTTCGAACCGGCAGCAACAGCAGAATTACAATACTTATCCTGGAAAACTGCCTTCCTGCTAGCAATAACTTCAGCAAGAAGGGTTTCTGAACTGCAGGCATTAATGGCAGTGCAACCCTTCCTGATCTTCCATCAAGACAGTGTGTCCATGAGAACAAATCCTACATTTATGCCTAAGGTGGTATCCAGAGTTTCTTTAAATCAGGCTATCCACCTCCCTACATTCTTCCCCAACCCACAGAACAGGGGAGAAAGGCTCTTACATACCTTGGATGTACACAGGCAATTACGCTACTATCTGGACAGGACAAAAAACAATAGAAAGACTGACCAGCTTCTGGTAGCATATGCAACAGGGAAGGAAGGGAAACCAATTTCTAAACAGACAATCTCCAAATGGATAGGAAATTGCATTAGATTTTGTTACTCCTACCATGGAAAGAAAACTCCAGAGAACATCAGGCCTCACTTCACAAGGGCTACAGCCACTACCACAGCTTTCTTACGAGGAGTGGCTACCAAGGACATTATAGAGGCTGCTACTTGGACCTCCGTGCATACATTTGCCAAGCATTATAACTTACCTCTATACTCTAGATCCCGTGCTGGTTTTGCCACTGCTGTTTTGCAAGGGATCCTAACTACACCATAATCTTTTCTCTTTACCTCCTCCCCTAGTTTAGCTATGGTATTCTACCCATTTGTAAAGACTGCAGATGCATCCTTGAAGGACATAGTACAGTTTTGTACCTACCATAAATGTAGATGTCCGAGAGGAATGCATCTGCAGTCAGGATTACCCACCCTCCTTCCCCTCTGAGGTACTCCTAGGGTATTTACCAATCTTCAGCTAGCTTGGGGGGGGTCTATTATGGTGTATTTGTTTGTATATATGTACATACGTGCTTATTTTGTGTGTTTGCTCTCTACTATTTGGAAACTTTGGCATTTATCCAAATTTAGCCATCCAAGAGGGCACCTGGCATCTGGGGCAAGAAACACTAGGAAAATGGCGTCGGCTGATGCCTTTATACCCGAATAACTGCCGCAATGACGTCGGGTGAAGTGCGACACCAGCCGAAGCCAGACCCAGACTTTGGAATCCGGCCGACCGAAGGGCTGCCTGACGACAGGACAACCCATTTGTAAAGACTGCAGATGCATTCCTCTCGGGCATCTACATTTATGGTAGGTACAAAACTGTACTATCTCCTTGCTCAGGCATGGGTTAAAAATTAGTAAGATCTGATAGCTTTTTTATGCATTCCTCAACAAATGAGTCATCTGACCTGGGATCTGGCTTTGCTGGCTTCAAAGCTTAGGATCCAGTGCTCATGCTCTTCCTGTACCCATAAACCAATGTACAGAATGTGCTACCCCAGATCTCATTTGCTGCTTTTCTGTGCTGGACAGGACTTTTATGCTCAGCTGCAGAAGCTTTTTCTGGGATTTATCTTATCTCATTCCCTTCAGATAAGTGCCTTCTGTATTTCCTGAGCATATCTAAACAATCCTAGCTTGGTTTGTGATTTACTGTAGAGTTGACTGGTAAGAGAAGTTTTGTTTGATTTTATATTGTATTTATTACTGTTTTTAACTGTAGGTAAGAAGGGATAGCTTAACAAGAGATGTTATGTGATCCTATCTCGCCTACATTCTGTACTGATGGGCTCGGAGCCGATCCCTCGGCTCCGACTCGGCACGCTTATGCTATAGAGCGAGGCCTCTTATTGGCTGAGCTATCTTTATCCCAGGATGCACCACCACTAATCCCCCAGATCTCGTTTGCCGCTTACAAAGCTTAGACGTGGTCTCAACTTGGCTGGGCTAAGTACTATTTATTTAGGCTTTTTCCTGTCAGAATTTTGCTCGATTTAAATCCAAAAGCTGTTTTAACAGCTATTGTTGTTATACGAGTGTGTATTGGTAGTTTTTGTGTAGAATTTCGTGTTTTTTCTCGTCAGGGAAGGTTTCCCGTTTAAGTTAAAGGGGCCTTCCCCTGTTGTTTCTACTACCTTGATTTTTTGTGTGTGGGTCAAGTACCCGTTTAAGTTAGAGGGTCTTGACCCTCTCTATCTCTTTCTTCTGTGGAAAATTTCTCTTTTCTGTACTTGTATTTAAAAAAAAAAAAAAAAAAAAAAAAAAAAACTTTTTAAAAAATTTAGAATATTAATATTAAAAGTAGGGATATTTTATTTGCTGTGACAAACCCTTCTTTTGGTTGTAAACAACTGTGTTTTGATTTTTTTGGCTATGTCTAAAGAACACAAACCCTCCGGGTTTAAGAAATGCACGAGGTGTGGTTTTAAAATGTCCATAATGGACGACCACTCCTCGTGCGTCTATTGCTTAGGCGCCAAGCACCTACAAGAATCGTGTAGCGTGTCACGCCTTTTCATCAAGAGTCCTCCAGGAGAGGAAGAACAAATTAATCCTGAAAGGATTAATCAAGCCATCCTTCGAGGAGGCTTTATCTTCCTCTCCTTCTCCTTCTAAAAAGAAGAAAGCGTCGGCTCTGACCAGTCAGTCGGAACCGACTGCAAAAAAATCTAAGCAGACTTCTCCATCGGCTCCACGGACTTCGGAGCCGAGGGCGGAACGGTCTGCCTCGATGCCTCCAGCCTCGACCCCTCTGGTTTCGGAGCCGAGGACTGGGGCATCGAGAGGCGGGTCACCCTCATCGGCTCCACTGATATTGCAGCCGATAAGGGTTACCGGCTCAGACTCTTCCCTTCGAGCGAAGTCCTTATCGGCACCGAGGGAAATTACCTTGAGATCTCCTCAGAGCCGATAGTGGTAGAGTCCATTCGGAGCCGGTCCCCGAGCCCTTCGGAGCCGATGGAGAAATCGGTTCGGGCCCGATCGGTATCCTCTAGATCATCCAAGATGTCGGATTCGGACATCGACAGGGTGCTCCTTAGACTCTTCCAGTCTCCGGTGTTCCAAAAGCTAGTTTCGGCTCCAGCCCATTTGGCTTCGGAGCCGATGGTCCACTCCCCTACTGTGGTTCCTCCTCCAACAGCCGCACCGTTGGAGCCGGCACTGGTGGAACCGGTGGAGGTTTTAGGGTCGGGCCCGACCCTTGCTCCAACTCCGGCTCTTGGGTCAGAGTTCAGTACACGGACTTCTTCCTTCGGCCCTGGGGGGGAGGCTTCGGGATTGATGCTTTCGGTCCCAAGTCTCCCTCTTGGTGCGTTGGCGGTGGGAGTGCCGTCCACTGTCGTGGCCACGGAGGTGGGACCCTCCCAGGATTCTGGTGGTCCTGCCTTCAGGGCTATGAGGAGTGCATTAGCCAAATCTTCCTTGGCTACCTCCTCTGTTTCCCCAGCTCCTTCCCTGCATACAGAAACTGGGTCTTTGGCAGTCCCCCTGTCCTTAGACAGCGGAGCCCCCGGGCCTCAGGTTACCCTCGCTGGGGTTTCTCCCCCTCCTGGAGGTCCTTCTGAAGCCTCTTCGGAAGAACCCCCCAGGAAGAGATCATGCAAGAGGAAGCACGTTGACTCCCCTGATGAGTCTCTTACATCTGACACTGATCTCGATGATGCAGAGGGGTCCCCTAAGTCGTCCTCGGATGATGTCTCCTTTGCAGACATCCTGGAAGCCCTAAAACAACGAGGCGGCTGGCAGTCCAAATCTCCCTCTGCTGATGAGTCAATGTTCCTGAAGGCCTTCGGGGCTCAGCCCTCCGCCTCCTGGGTGTGTCCGCCCTTCGATGAGCTCTTGGATTTGATCTGTCGAAGGGCGTGGGAACACCCAGACTCTGTGGAACCGGTGCCTGCTCGTCCGAATAAGTTCCTCTCGGCACCCCCTGAAAAAGAGTTTCTAACTAAAGGTGTGGCTGTAGATGCTTTGGTGGTGGCATCTGCTACCCAACAAGACATAGCAGAGGCTTCGACGTCCGTCCATCCTCCTAATAAGGAGTCTAGGAGCATGGATCGGTACGGCAAGCGCACCCTCAGTTCAGCGGCATTTACTTTGAGGTCCTTGAACTACCTTACGCACTTTACCAGATTTCAGAGGGATCTGATTAAAGAGTTATCCGATACCCTCTTGGGTAACCTGCCTGAGGAGCTGGCCCAGACGGTTGGCTCTCAGCTGGCTACAATGTCGTCCATCTCGAACTCGTCCATGAGGCTCATTTCTTATGCGGCCGAAGGGGCGAGTAGAGCGGCGGGTACAGGCATTGCTCTACGGAGACAAGCCTGGCTCCGCCTGTGTCACTTCGCGGAGGCCTTTAAGTCTTCCTTTGCCGACACCCCCTTTGATGTGTCCTCCCTGTTTGAACCCAAGGTAAAGGACACACTAACCCGCTGTGAACAGGAGGGTAAGACTCTGACTGCCGTAGGGGCACGATTTTCCACTCCCTTTCGGCCTTATCCCAAGGCTAAAAGAGGAGGGAAGTTGTGGTTCCGTAGATCTCAGAAGCCTTACCCCTCTCAGCAGGAGGATTCCGCTTCCAGAGGCAGAGGAGGGGGAAATTCTTCCGGAAGACACCGTCCCAGAGGAGGCAGAGGCCCTCGCAACACTGGAGACCGCGAGTCCTTTCGTGGCTCTCCAGCCTTTCATAGTCCCTGAGGGATTGCCCGGCTGTGCTGCTCCGGAGCCAGTCGGGGTCGTTCGAAGCACCTAAAAGCCTGGGAAGGTATCACTCAGGACCGATGGGTGCTTCGAATTATCGCTGGAGGTTACTCCATCCCATTCTCTCATCCCCCCCCCCTCAGTCCAAAAAAATCCCGGACCCGCCACCCAGTCAGCGGGATACTGCAGCCTTAGAAGTTTTAAAGCTGCTGCAAAAAGGAGTCATCCAACCGGTCCCCGCAGATCAGATCGGATTAGGGACTTACTCAAGATTCTTTTTGGTGCCAAAAAAGACCGGGGACTTGAGGCCCATTTTGGACCTCAGCATCCTAAACCGTTCAGTCAGAAAGTCCAAGTTCCGAATGGTCACCCTACAAACCATTCTCCCATTGCTGGAGAAGGGTGTTTGGATGTGCTCCATAGATCTTAAGGACGCTTATTATCATATCATGGTACATCAAGCGTCCAGGAGACATCTGCGCTTCAGCCTAGGAGGCAGTCATTTTCAATTCCGTGCGCTGCCCTTTGGTCTCACCACAGCCCCCAGGGTGTTCACCAAGTGTTTGGCAGTCGTGACTGCTCACCTGAGAAGTCTAGGATTCCAGGTGTTTCCATATCTAGACGACTGGCTCCTAACTGCCACCTCCAGACATCTACTACTGCAGAGCCTCCAAGCCACTATATCACTGGGCAGTTCCCTTGGAATCACCTTCATTTGGCCAATGTCTGTGTTGCTGCCATCTCAACGCATAAGGTTCATAGGGGTAGAGATAGACTCAAACCGAATGCGGGTCTATCTACCAACAGACAGAATACAAACCATACAGACTCAAGTTCGAGCCTTACTTCCCAGGCCCAAAGCTCCAGCCAGGATGGTCCTGCAGCTATTGGGATCCATGTCCGCCACGGTTCTTCTAGTCCCCTTGGCAAGGTTGCACATGAGAATTCTCCAGTGGCTTCTTTCAGCTCAGTGGCCCTTTCAGGAACTCCCCCTCAGTCACCTCGTATGGATCACGGAATCTTGCAAACGGGACCTTCGCTGGTGGCTAGTGACCTCCAACTTGGATCAGGGACGACCCTTTGTTCTACCTCCTCCGGCGGCCACTTTGACCACGGACGCCTCCCAGACGGGGTGGGGGGGGGGCATTCCCTGGGCAGGTCAGTCCAAGGCAAATGGCACCCGGAAGAGACTTTACTTCATATCAACATCTTAGAAATGAGGGCAGTACTTCTGTCCCTTCAAGCCCTCCACGATTATCTCCCTCAGGGCGTAATTGATGTTCACTCAGACAACATGTCAGTTGTCTGGTACCTGAACAAACAGGGAGGGACCAGATCCTATCCTCTCTGCAGAGAAGCCATGAGAGTTTGGGAATGGGCAGTTTCGGCCAAACGCTTCCTAGTGGCTACTCACATACCGGGCAAGTCCAATGTGATAGCCGACAGATTGAGCAGAACCATCCTCTCTCCTCACGAATGGTCACTGAATATGACAGTTGCAATTCAGATTTTCAGCAAATGGGGAGTTCCATGTTGCGACCTCTTCGTGACTCCTCTGAATGCAAAGTGCAAAGAATTCTTCTCCCTAACCCCGGCTCCGGGGAAGAGCCCCATGGACGCACTAGTCCATCCTTGGCCCACCGGCTTACTTTATGCCTTCCCTCCAGTTCCTCTCCTTCCCAGGGTGATTCAAAAGGCATCTCTCTTGGGGAGCAAAATGATCTTAATTGCTCCTTACTGGCCTCGTCAAGTGTGGTTCCCCAATCTTCGGAAACATGCTCTGGAAGGTTCTTGGTTCCTGGATCAGATCCCAGACCTACTGGTTCATCAGACGGGACTATTCCACCAGTCCCTACACACCTTAAAATTGACGGCTTGGCTCCTCCTCTTCTGACGATAGTCAGGAGTCATACGTTGGATCCAGATGTTGTGCACATATTATCTTCAGCCCATAAGTCTGCTACAAAGAAACTGTATTCCAGCAAATGGAAAAGATTTGCTATTTGGGCTCAACTCCGGGGCCTGGACCCCATTTCTATTCCCGTGGCAGAAGTACTAAAATTTTTGACTTCTCTTTTCAATCAAGGCTCTTCAGTTTCTACCATCAAGGTACAATTGGCAGCAATTTCTAATTTTCACGAATCCATAGACCCACCTTTAATGAGCAACAGATTGTATAAGACCTTCTTGAAAGGTGCTGCCCTATTAAGACCTCCGATTTCTCATCCTGCACCTCCATGGGATCTCGATATTGTGTTACGCGCCTTGACTTCTTTCCCCTTTGAACCGACAGCTACATGTGATCTAAAGTTTCTGTCATGGAAGACAGCCTTTCTGGTGGCGATTACTTCTGCCAGAAGAGTTTCAGAGCTTCAGGCTTTGTCAGTAAAACCCCGTACTTGGTTTTTCACAAAGACAGAGTATCCCTCAGGCCAAATCCTTCCTTTGTCCCTAAGGTTTGTTCTAGTTTCTGCTTACAACAAATGTTAGAGCTTCCAGTTTTTTTCCCAAAATACTCTAACAAAGCGGAGTTCATATTCCACACACTAGATGTCCACAGACAGTTATGTTTTTATTTAGACAGGACCAAACAAACAAGGAAAACAGATCAGTTGTTTGTATCCTTTGCAGACAATAAATTGGGCAAAGCTGTCACAAAGGTCACTATTGCCAAATGGATCAGGGACTGTATTACTCAAGCTTATTTTTATTCTAACAAAGAGCTTACCGCCTCTGTCAAAGCTCATTCTACAAGGGCTATGGCTACTTCGATAGCATTTCATTCTAAGCTTGCTATTAGTGACATTTGTGCTGCTGCTACATGGTCTTCCCCGTACACCTTTATTTCACACTACAAATTAGATGTGGCATATAGAGGACGAGCTTCATTTGGTTCCACAGTGCTCAGGAGTGTTTTCCAATGAGCCACCCGGGATTTAGGTGCTAGGGACGCTGTCCCATCAGTACAGAATGTAGGCGAGATAGGATCACATAACATCTTTTAGTTATGTACTTACCATAACTTTAGATGTTTGGGATCCATCTCGCCTACATTCCTAATAACCCACCCTCCTTCCTCCTTCCTTGGAGATCAGAGGATATCAGAAGGTCCAAATCCTGTTGTTTCATCTTGAAACATCTAACAATGTTATATAATCAAGTTGCGCATGTGTGCATGAATGCGGACAAACAAGATCTGGGGGATTAGTGGTGGTGCATCCTGGGATAAAGATAGCTCAGCCAATAAGAGGCCTCGCTCTATAGCATAAGCGTGCCGAGTCGGAGCCAAAGGATCGGCTCCGAGCCCATCAGTACAGAATGTAGGCAAGATGGATCCCAAACATCTAAAGTTATGGTGAGTACATAACTAAAAGTTACTTTGATTCATATTTTGCTTTACCTTTCATTTCACTGTTGTTAGGCAGAGGTTTTACACAGGCAAGCTCTAGCCACTCCAAGGGGCCTAGACAGCTATAAATTCACAAACTGCAGAGAGGAAAATCCTGAGCATATCTAAACAATCCTGCCTTAGTTTGTGATTTATTGATCTTTACTGTTAAAAAGTATGACTGCAAGTAATAGTGAGCAGACGTTACTACACGTGACGTAAAGGAATTACAACTTTTGTCTGGCTTGCAGAACAACTTTACTGTACTTTATTATTTAGTTGTATATTGTGATTTTCTGTCGTAGAAGTTAAGTTCTCTCTGAATTCTGTGATTACTGTTTTTGATTATTCTTTTACAATATTTTATTAGTTTGAAGCTGAATATGGATTCCTTAAACAAGTATGCAATTAATTTGCTAATGCACAAATATCTTGTACAGTGTAATAAATTCTATGCATATTTAAAGGTAACAGTTGATCTGAAGTAGTATGTTCATTTGTCAGCAACCTGTGGGTTACGGATCCAATATCGGATCCGAGCCGGCAACTTGTTTCAAGCTAATGGATCCGAGCTCCTAGCTCCTCCCTTCACCCATAATCCCCTGCTATAACCCTCCATGACCCCAGATCTAGTTTGCCGCACTTGTGGATGGCTGGATCCTCGTTGAGCTCGTCAGATAAGTGAAGAAAAGTTACTTTTTCTAAGTACTTCTTGTCAGGAATTTCTTTTTTAGTTAAAATTAATACTTTTAAAGTGTGTCAGTGTTAGGTTCCTTATTTTTTAATTAGTACCCTCCCTTCACTGGTCGTTAGTGTGTGAGTGTGTGTTGCGTTTCTTTTGGGGCCTGTGTGTGTGTGTGTAGTTGCTTTTCTTTTTCTTTAAAAAAAAGGAATGGCTGAGGCCCCAAAAGCCATATTTTCTAAATGTACCGAGTGTGGCCATAAGCTCTCCCCGGCTGATGGCCACACTCGGTGCGTTCAGTGCCTTGGGGTTGAACACCTCACCTCGGGCTGTACCATTTGTGCAGCGTTCAACCCCAGGGCACTAAAAGAGCGGAGGTCAAAGCTGGTCCTGGCGGGACTTTTACCCCCGAATTCGTCTTCGGCTTCTGCTACTGCTACCTCTGCTGCTCCCGTGGCTCCACCACAGCCTGTGGTCGCTGCCACTCCTGCCCCCCTGCCTCCGTCCGGGACTCAAACTCCCGCTAAAGTGTCAGAGGACAGGGAGGCCAGGAGGAAGAAATGGAGGGAGAAGCACCACAAGCGGCGGGCAGAGACCTCCGTTTCGGCCCCGCCAGCTAAGCGGGCTTCTCCCTCCACTGCTTCTAGGTCTCCTCCTCCTCGGCTCCGATCCCCTTGTTTCTCCCCGGGGCCCGAGGAGGAGGAGACCCGATCTCCATTGAGGTCATCGAGGCGGCATTCCAGGCCTGCCTCGGTTGCCTCCTCGAGATCTACCTTCAGTTTATCAGATGCAGACTTGGACCGGATGATGCGAAGATTCATCCAGGCCCAGCTGCAGATGGGGGAGCTCGACACCTTTTTTCCACCCAATTGCTCCTTCTCTGACCCGCTACCCAGGTTCAGAGGGCTAGGAGCCGAGCAGCCTTGGAGCCGGGGGTGGGTCGGCGCTGACAGTACTTGGTACTTCGGATCCGACCTCTCGGAATCGGGGGATTCAGTGTGCCTTTGGCTCCGTCCAGGTCAGAGCACACTGGTCCTTCGGATCTGACGGTCTCGGCGCCGGCTCCGATCCCTTCATCGGATCCGAGTGGGAGCCGACTTTCGGATCCATTGGAGAGTGGCTCTCCCTCGGCCTTCGATGTTGTGGAGAGGGCTCTGTTGAGAGCATCCGGTCCCCCGGCCCTTGCAGCAACTCCTCCCTGCACTCCCTCTCTGCTGGACCAGGCTTCCATCACCCGGCCAAAGGGACAGCCTGCTTCAATGTCACAGATAGTTCCATTGGAACAAGATGTTGCTGGCGAGGCCTCCTCGGACAGTCCCCCCGAGGAAGCTCTTCGCAAGCATAAGTGCAAAAGGAGGCACATGGACTCCCCTGAGTCCTTAACCGAGGACACGGACTTGGAGGAAGGGGAAGGCTCCCCAAGATCGCCCCCTGAGGATGTCTCCTTTGGAGACATTATGGAGATACTGAGAATCAGAGGTGGGTGGTCTGCCCCTAAGTCTTCCTCTGACGAGTCCATGTTTCTGGAGGCATTCGAGGCAGGCCCATCTACCTCTTGGGTGTCCCCTCCAGCCGACCCCCTGGTGGACCTCATTACCACCAGGGAGTGGAAGGATCCGGACACCGTGGAGTCAATACTGAAGCTACCGGATAGGATTCTTAGCCCCCCCTCAGACCGATCACGTTGGAGTAAGGGGCCCCCCCGTAGATGCCATGTTGACGGCGGCAGCCACAAAGAGGGAATTGGCTCAGGAGAGTCCCTCAGTCCATCCACCGAGCAAAGAGTCCCGTTTGATGGATCGTTTAGGGAAGCGAGTCTTTAGTTCAGCGACCTTCTCAGTAAGGTCTCTGAACTATATGGCACATGTCATCAGGATGCAGCGGGATCTTATCAAAGAATACGCTGCATCCCTCCCTGAGTCCATGTCGGAGGAGGACAAACAATTGTACTCCACCTGAATGGCCACTCTGAGATCAATTTCAAACACCTCTATGCAGCTGTTGTCCCACGCCACAGAGGGAGCCGCTAGGGCTAGCGGAGCAGGCCTAGTCATGAGACGTCAGGCCTGGCTCCGTCATTGCGACTTTACGGAGCCCTTTAAAGCGTCCTTCGCGAACGCCCCTTTTGGTGGTTCTGCCCTATTTGGCAAAACAGTTCGCGAGACACTTTTCCAGTGCGAGAAGGACGGGAAGACGTTGTCTGCCATCGGAGTCCGCTTCTCTGCTCCCCAGCGGTCCTTTTCAAGGAACCAAAAGGACCAGAAGAAGATGTCTTTCCGGAAATCACAACATTCCCAACCAGCTCCGGACAACCAGTCCTACCGTGGCAGAGGTGGACAGGGAGGATGTCGCCCCAGGGGCAGAGGGGCTCTGAGAAACTTTGGGTCCAGAGAACCTTTCTCTGAGCGGCCCGCGCAGCAGCCCTGAGGGGTTGCCCGACTGCTCCACTCTGGAGGCAGTCGGGGGGCGTTTTTCGAAACACCTAGCGGCATGGGAGTCTATCACAACAGACCGGTGGGTGCTTCGCATCATATCCAGAGGGTACAAAATACCATTACTTCATGTCCCCCAATCCAAGAACCTCCCCGATGTACCACCCGATCAGAGGGAAGCCGCAGCCGCAGAAGTACAGCAGCTGCTAAGAAAAAGAGCCATCCAGCCCGTCCCCCAAGACCAGCTCGGATTAGGGTTCTACTCCAGGTTCTTTTTGGTGCCAAAAAAGACGGGGGACTTGAGACCCATCCTAGACCTTTCCCGCTTGAACCTGTCAGTAACCAAGGAAAAATTCCGAATGGTCACTTTTCAATCTATCCTCCCCCTTTTGAGGGAAAATGATTGGATGTGCTCTATAGACCTCAAGGATGCGTACTACCACATCTTAATGGACAAATGATCCAGGAGGTTCCTTCGCTTCCGGCTGGGGGCCAGTCACTACCAGTTCAGGGTCCTTCCCTTTGGCCTCACCACAGCCCCCAGGGTGCTCACCAAAGTGTTAGCAGTGATTGCGGCCCACCTGAGACTCCAGGGAATTCAGGTCTTTCCGTACCTGGACGACTGGCTCCTGACCACACCAACAAGGCATCTACTTTGCTCGGCCAGAGACTTCTTTCTCCATCTAGCCCCACAACTAGGCATTACTATCAATGTCGGCAAATCTCTACTGGCTCCGACACAGGTCATAGAATTCATAGCTGCCAGAATAGACACCAGAGATTTGCGTGCCTTCCTAACGTACGAGAGAATCAGGAACCTACAACTTCATGTGCGGGCTATCTTTCATTCAGAGGCTTCACCAGCGGAATTGGTCCTGAGGGCACTAGGCTCCATGGCGGCAGCGATTACACTCCTTCCATGTGCCTGTTTGAACATGCGAGTACTGCAATGGACTCTGTTAGTGCAATGGTCCTTCCTATCCCTTCCTCTCCACCATCCCATTGCTATCAGCAAGGCTTGCAGGAGGGCGCTACTATGGTGGCTCCAAGCATCGAACTTCCATACGGGCCGTCCCTTCTGCACCTCTCCCCCTATCGCCACGGTGACCACGGATGCTTCCCGCCTCGGGTGGGGGGGGCATTATTCAGGCAGGACAGTCCAAGGCACGTGGAACGATACAGAGACCTCCCTGCATATCAACGTTCTGGAGATGAGAGCGGTGCTGTTGGCATTGCAAGCACTTCAGAGCTTCCTCCCCGCAGGAACGATTGCAATTCAGTCGGACAACATGTCGGTGGTCTGGTATATCAACAAACGGGGGAACCAGAACTTACCCTCTATGCCGTGAAGCCATGAGAGTGTGGGAATGGGCGACCTCCACCAACCGCTTTCTGATTGCAACGCACATTCTGGGGAGGGCCAACATCCTAGCGGATAAGCTCAGCCGCACCCTTCTTACCCCGTATGAGTGGTCTCTCAATCCTCTAGTAGCGAAGCAGATATTCGCAACATGGAGGCAACCCTGCTACGATCTTTTTGCATCTCAATCAAACACCAAATGCAACAATTTCTTTGCTCTAGTCCCCCCTCCAGGGGAAACTCCAAGAGATGCTCTGGTGCATGCTCTGGAGCGCTCATCGAGTCCAACTAGCCCGAACATTTTTGGGTCTGACAGCCCTGTGAACGCTGACATCACTTCCTTACTACTTGCTGTCTCACAGAGACTAGACGCGCTTAATTCGCGTCTTGATGTAATAGAAAGAAGTGGTGCTAATGTCCCCCATTTGGTTTCGACTCGTGGAGAGACTAACACCGCGAATGAGAGTCTATCAGGCTGTTCATCGAGTATACCAGCAGGTCAACCAGTCCGGACGGAGAGTGGTTTGAACTGTTTAACAGAACATCAAGATACATCGGGAAATGGCTGTAACAGCTTACCGAACCAGGGGAATGCACTTATTGGTGTGACTTCCGCGGCTGAATGGATTTCTAATTCAGGTGACTTTTTTGCTTTCTTCAAACCGCTTAGGAATGATCCGCCGGTGCAAGCACCAGATTGTATAATTGGACAAAGTGATATTTCGGACAAACTTAAGTTTTTGGATTCTTTGACTTTAAAAATTAGGAAGTTGCAGCTTGAAGTTGCTTACTTCAAGCAATGCATTTCAGAGGGCTTAGTCCCAAAGGGGTTAAGAAACAACTTTTCCCCTTCTAACCTAATTTTGGATAAAGCTTTCCACGATGATTTAAGGGGTTTGTTTCAAAAACAAGGCATGGAATTGCTTGAATTGATTGTAAAGCATTACTCAGCTAATATTGATAAACTTGCTGTTGATATAAACCTTTTGGATCAAGAAATTAAATTGAATACCAACTTTGCTAAGTTTAAATTTGACCATGCACGCATCTTTTCCAGTATAGATGCATACATGGTGAAGATTAAATCTCAAAAATCTAAGAAATTATGTAGGGATAGGCAAGCTTATGAACATAACAAAGCCTACCCAAAACTGAAAGTTTTTGGCGGGGACAATGAGGGTGTTGCTCTTTGTGATAACAGTCCCACTGGAACGAACCCTTCCCAAAATGGTGAAAATGTGGATTGTTTAGTTATAGAGAATGAGCATGGACCAAGGAGAAGTAATAGAAATAGAAACAAAGCGGGTAACAGTCAGACCCGGACTGGGAACTTTGATAATAGTACTCAAGAGAATAACACTAACAACCCTAACCAAGTTTTTTTAGGGAATCAGTGCAATCGGGGATTCAAGAAGAAGAACAGGAACTGGAAGCATTAGGTAGTATTGCTATACCAGTCCCTGAGCCTGGGGGTCCCTTAATTTTACGCAATTTGAAAGGTGACTTCACTATATATAACTATTCTACGTTAACTTTTGAACCTGAGCTAATTGAGCTTCTTGCTTTAGGTAACACTTTTGTTCCCTCTAGACGGCTCGATATAGCTAAGGTTTTAATAGATCTGAAATGTTATGTTAGAAAGTTAAATCTAAAATTGCTTTTCAATAGTTCTGATGACAGAACTTGCACTGGTTTAAAAATGCCTAGTTCTTTTAATCCACCTGTACACGTAGTCTTACGCATGTTTGAAAATGCATGCGAATTAGATATCAGACACTTGGATAAATCCCATTTGTGTAAAAATAATACCTTCAATATTTCTAAGGAACAGCTAGTAGCCCTGAATCGGTTACGTGACCTTTCTGTCAGGGTCATGAAACCTGATAAGGGTGGGGGGGCTTGTTATTTTGGAAAATAGTCAATACTCAGAAAAAATGCTACGAGTTTTAGATACCCCTGCCTATGAAAATTCATCTCTTAATGAAATGAATATAAACATCAAAAGGGTCAGAGGGTACTATAGGGATTTATTCATAGAAGGTAGGATTGATTTAGACACCTACGAATACATAGCTATCTCTCAACCTAGAGTACCAGTTATGTTTGGGATCCCCAAGGTTCATAAAAACCTTGAGGACCCTCCTATGAGGGCTTTAGTGGATGGAAGATCGTCTATTTCCAACCCATG
This sequence comes from Protopterus annectens, assembly GCF_019279795.1. Classification (NCBI taxonomy): domain Eukaryota; kingdom Metazoa; phylum Chordata; order Ceratodontiformes; family Protopteridae; genus Protopterus; species Protopterus annectens. Next base: position 712,457,103 of record NC_056732.1, on the reverse strand, counting down.
TGCTCAATATATTGACTTTTTACTTTCCAAATACTTAAAGTTCATTCCAAGTATTTGTAGGGATTCATGGCATTTTCTGTCAAACATCAACCAAATCGGCTTTGATGAATGTTTTAATTTCATTACAATCGACGTAGTCGACTTGTACACCTCTATACCCCATCTAGAGGCTATCGAGTGGTTGGAACTTTTATTGGTTGGGTTAAATGCCCCTAGGAATGAAATCAACAATGTCATAGAGTTACTTGACATTGTTTTATCTTCCAATTTTTTCATATTTGAGAATGAGTTTTTCATTCAAAAACATGGGGTAGCAATGGGTTCCCCTTGCGGTGCTATAGTGGCCAACTTGTTCATGGCGTTCTGGGAGAAACAATTTGTTGTCAACAACCCAGTCTGGGAAGAAAAAGTCGGCTACTATACCCGATTTTTGGATGATATTTTCATTCTTTTTAAAGGGGACGCCCATCAGGCAGAAGAATTTGTTGGCTATCTCAATGGAACTACGACCTTCCTAAAATTTACATACAAGTTTTCTAGTGATGAAATAAATTATCTTGATGTAAAATTGAAAAAGGATTCTTGTAATCAAAAATTTGTCTCCACTATTTTCCGAAAAAATTCTTGTCAACTCTTTCCTACACTTCTCTAGCTCTCACCCTTTTAAATTGAAGAGAACAATTATTAAAGGTTAGTTGGTTAGGGCCGTGAGAATGTGTAGTGAAAATAGAGATTTTGAGGATGAATGTGTATTACTCACTGAATTCTTCATTGAACGGGGGTACCCTTGTACCATCATACAGGAATTGGTAAATGAGGTTTCTGTAAAGAGATTAAATGGTTTTTATACACCATTAATACATAACCGTTCGAATGTACCTGAAAACATTGAAAATGGATCCGAGAGTACTATTGTAGATTGTTGTAGGGTTCCCAATACAGAAGAGGCTTCTAAGAGTTACCCCCTAAGTTTCATAACTACTTTTAGTCTGGATTCAAGACAAATCTCAGACATTATTTGAAAGAATTGGTATTTCATTACTTCTAATTCCTTGTTAGTTGAGAAACTAGGGGCGAAACCAAAAATAGTATACAGAAGGGGTAGGAACCTAAAAGAGTTATTGCAAAGAAACCAGGGTAGTGACCCTTTTAATAGAGCTAAGGGCTGCTTTAAGTGTGGAAGATGCAATTGGTGCAATGTTATACGTACAGGCAATTCTGTAACTTTAAGTCATAAAAAATATGAAATCACCAGTAAGATCAATTGTGAAACAAAATCTATTATTTATTTGGCCTCTTGTGTTTGCTGCCCAGCTTTCTATGTTGGGAAAACCGATAGAAAGTTTAGGGAAAGAGTTTACCAACACTGTTATGCCATAAAAAATGGGAAAACAGAAAATGCATTAGCGAAACATGTTGAAAATTATCCAGGCCACAATTTTGTTTTCATGGGAATTGACTGTATTCCAAATTCAATTAGAGGTGGGCCAACTTCTCTTTTATTAGAGATTCGTGAGCTGGAATGGCAATTAAAAGTGGACGCTTTTAATTTCCCAGGATTGAATGAGAATTGTAATATTGCTCCTGTCCTAAAGTATAGAGCTTATTTAAGATAACTTCTTTGCTTAAAGTTTGCTTTATGGTTTTAAAATTTGTAAGCATACTTTCAGCTTATACTTCATTTAAGCCATAATAGTGTGGGTGTATGTAATCATTATTGATTTAAATGGTGCTAATTTAGAAAAACATTCTTGTATTATAAGAAGAATGCTTCTTCCTTTATATATTCATGTCAACAATAAAACAAAAAAACAAAAAATATATAAAAATAACAAAAAACTTTTAGGGTCTTATTATATTTTCTTTGGCACATTCTCCCATTTCATTTTAACCAGGCTATAATATTTGTTTTTGCATTTCATTATGTACTTTTAAATTTTATTTTTGTTGATTCTTGAAGGGGACTGTGATACGCAATGGCACTTTAACAGAAATTTCTCTTTTTTAAAATGTTTGAATATTTATGAGTAGGAAGTGATGTATTTGATTGATTTTCTTAATTGATATGTAATTGACTGTAAGTATTTAAATAAGGACCAAGGGGCTTGTAGCTTCTTTGGTTCCTGTACCTCTGAAGAAGCTACTCTACTGCAGTGGCGAAAACGCTTCTTTTATTGCTTTTAATAAACTTGCGTTAAGGTCCGTGTGGCTTGGTGGATTCATTGGCACTCTTTTTGTGTGCTTCTGTGGTCTGGTATATCAACAAACGGGGGAACCAGAACTTACCCTCTATGCCGTGAAGCCATGAGAGTGTGGGAATGGGCGATCTCCACCAACCGCTTTCTGATTGCAACGCACATTCTGGGGAGGGCCAACATCCTAGCGGACAAGCTCAGCCGCACCCTTCTTACCCCGTACGAGTGGTCTCTCAATCCTCTAGTAGCGAAGCAGATATTCGCAACATGGAGGCAACCCTGCTACGATCTTTTTGCATCTCCATCAAACACCAAATGCAACAATTTCTTCTCTCTAGTCCCCCCTCCAGGGGAAACTCCAAGAGACGCTCTGGTGCATGCTTGGCCACCCGGTCAACTCTATGCCTACCCTCCTCTGCCAATGATGATACAACTCTTACAGAAAGCCTCACGGTTTGGGAGCAAGATGATTCTCATTGCCCCATTCTGGCCTCAACAAATTTGGTTCCCTTACCTGTGGTCTCACTTTGTGAATCACCCTTGGATTCTAGATCCCATTCCGGATCTCATCTCCCATCCGTTGGACTTGACAACTCCAAACCTGGACAATCTGAAACTGACAGCTTGGTTGCTCCAGTTCCACTCCTAGTTAGGACTCCTGGTATCTCTTCACCAGTCAAAGCCATCCTCGTGGCAGCGCATAAGCCCTCCACCAGGAAAGTGTATCACAGTAAATGGAAACGTTTTTCCATCTGGGCAGAGCACCACAATCTAGATCCCTTTACGGCTCCTCTTCCACCCATATTAGACTTCCTAACTGAACTATTTCAGGAAGGCGCTAGTTGTTCAACTGTCAAAGTGCAATTGGCAGCAATATCTCATTACCATGTGGGTCATGATACAGGGCCCTTGATGTCAGCCAAATTGTGTAAAAACTTTCTCAAGGGTACCTTTTTACTTAGACCCCCCTGTAAAAGAAGCCGTACCCCCTGGGATCTTACATTAGTTCTTCAAGCCTTGACTGCTCCACCCTTTGAACCCGCTGCTTCAGTGGATCTCAAATTCTTGTCATGGAAAACAGCATTCCTTGTAGCCATTACTTCAGCGAAAAAAGTGTCGGAGCTTCAGGCTCTTTCTGTGAAGCCTCCATACCTGATATTTCACCCAGATAGTGTACCTCAGGATCAATCCCTTCTTTCTTCCCAAGATAGCATCAGAAACCAACATAAATCAATCCATAAATTTACCGGTTTTCTTCCCTAAATATCAAAATAAGGGAGAGTACAAGCTGGAGTCATTGGATGTTCATAGGCAGCTTCGTTTTTATACTCATAGGACAGCTGGCCATAGACAATCTGACCAGCTGTTCGTTTCCTTTGCCAAATTTAACTTGGGGAAAGCTATCTCTAAAGTATCTTTATCTCACTGGATTTCCCAATGTATCCTACTGGCTTATCAAGCCTCGGGTAGACCCGCACCAGAAGGCGTTCGTGCTCATTCCACCCGCTCCATTTCTACTCCTGCGGCCTTCAAGTCTAGAGTTCCTTTGGATGATATTTGTTCTGCAGCCACTTGGGCTTCATCTCATACCTTTATCAACCACTACAAGCTAGACCTGCTTTCTAGAGGGAGAGCATCCTTTGGCTCTGCGGTGCTTCGTAATATCCTTCCATGATGGCCACCCAAGGTGCAGGTAGCTGGGGACTCTGTCCCACAAGTTGCTGACAAATGAACATCCTACTTCAGATTTCGAAGTTATGTACTCACCATAAGGTTCCATCTGAGTAGGTAGTTCATTTGTCTGCAACCATCCCCCCCTCCTTCCCCCTGACCTTCTTCGGATCTACTAGTTGTTAGATATCCTTTGTTGGATATATAGTGAGAGGCAAACTCGATCTGAGGTCATGGAGGGTTAGCAGGGGATTATGGGTGAAGGGAGGAGCTAGGAGCTCAGATCCATTAGCTTGAAACAAGTTGCCAGCTCGGATCCGATATCGGATCCGTAACTCACAGGTTGCAGACAAATGAACTACCTACTCAGATGGAACGTTATGGTGAGTACATAACTTCTAAATAACACTGGTGATCTGTGTTCCTAGTGTCAAAAGTTGGGTGATTTGCTTACCATTAAGGTAAATCTAGACTTGATGATTGCACTTGTGCAATTGGCATGGTTTGGAGAACTATTTCATATATTAAAGACTGGACTGATGAAATAATGTTAGGCATAGAACAAATGGAACACATTTAGGAAATGATGCATCTCTATTGTCTACAAAGATCATTCAACCCCTATGAAGCAAGACGATGCCCCTGACAACTTTGGAATTATGGATACAAGTGTTCAGCAATCTGAGGATCCAGTTTGTTTAGAAGGAAACAAAGAAAGGAAGAAGTTCACAACAAATAGGGAAGAAAAATAAGCTGTTTAATGACTGTAAAGGGAAAAGAATACATAGTAAAAAGGACACTGCTTTTATGTAGCACACAGGTTACAGGGAATGATATTTTTCTACTGATTTTATGTAACACATGTTACAGGGAATGATTTTTTTGTATCAGAAAACCCTAAGTCTACAGAAAAAAGGCATTTTTCCAACAGAGAAGGTAGAAATAGGAAAGGGGCAGGTGAAAAGGAAGAAATCAAAATCGAACATGGAAAGATTGAAGAACATTATTGTAAGAAAAAAGAGAAATGCCTGTTGACTGCATGGCTCAAGCTGGATGAGAATTTAATATACATTGAAAACAGTGGGATAAATAAGACTAATGGTGATGAAAATGTGTCCTTCGTAACAATTGATAGAGCAGATATTACTCTATTAGAAGCTGAAGATTCTTCAGAATTGGCCAGCAAAGCTATTCTTGTAATTGGAGATTCAGTTATTAGAGGAACTGATACTTATATTTGCAGAGAAGATAATGAATATCGAATAGTGTTATGCTTGCCAGGACCAAAAATAGATGAGACAAGCCTTGAAACGCCTTAATGTAAGGAGGTACGGATCCATTTTTATTTATGTTGGTGCAAATGTCCGCAAGGATTCGCTGACAGTAGGGAACTGACAGCCCTCTTAGTATAGCTTGTGCTGGTGTTAGGACATATTTTTTCAGAAATCACCTATAGTAAGGATAATAAGGTCACTGTGAATGAAAAGATTTTTTGGGTAAATACCTACATGGAAAAAATATCCTGTTTTAAAAAATGGAATTGTGTAGAGCATCCAAGCCTAGTTTGGGGCACACGTGTTCAGGATGGTGCATTTTTCAAGAATAGGGAAGAGAATTTTTGCAGCCAGATATTTTGCAGTATTTGACCAACACTAGGCAGGATTTTTGCCAGGTCGAAAATTTAACAGTTCACAGGTAGCAACATTTGATGCATCTCTGGTTGTTAATGCTAGGAGCATTAGTAATATATATATTTTTTTTACTGGAAAATTTGCTACATTCCCACAAGATTGATGGTAGTGTTTGTGAAACATGGTTAAACAACGACTGGAAACCAGTTCTGTCAGGGTATAAATGTTTTTACTGTAAGAAGCATTCTAGGAAAAGTCAGGTGGAGGTGTTATGATGGGGATTTAAGATAGAGACCTGTGATTAGCATTGGTGTTATCACTGAACATGCAGTATAGACTGTGTGTAACTGTGACAACAAAGACAACTCTGGAACATATAGCAATTGCTGGAGTGTATAGACCATCAGAGTCCAGTACAGAGGACCTAGAGAATTTTTTCTTGCATGAAGCACATGAGGGAAGAAGAATATTAGCTGGGAACTTAAATTTATCAAACAGACTGCAGTAATAATGATTCAACAACTTTAGGAAATTATTTACAATGTATATTCAGGAACAATTGCTTCAGATCGTAAAAAAAAATCCTACCAGGGGACAGAACATACTAGATATTGTTTGTGTTCCTAAAGAAATTACTGTTCAAGTTTTACCACCATTGATGTGCAGTGATCATGGGATTATAAAGGTTAATTTGTTGCTAGATAATTCTGCAAAACTGAAATCTAAACTAATGCACAGAAGGTTAATTACAGATTGTATGAAAGCAAAACAGACACCATGTAACACTAACTAGAGTGAGGTGTTCAGTGGAAAATCTGCAGATGGAATTTGGAAAGTTTTGATAGAGAAATTGAGTGCAAAAAAAAGTTTAACATGAGGCTCTGGGCATACAGCACCAGGGGGGATATATTTCCATAAGAACAAGATACCTGATTAAGATGAGAGACAAATATAAGAAATGGAAAAGAGGTCAAACTACAGCTTTGAAAACAAGCTGGACAAACAGGTTAAGCATAGTGTGAGACAAGATCAAGAAACATTTGAAGAAAATGTGTATAAAGATATTGAGCATAATAGGAAACCTTTTTATAGATAAGATGTGGAAGGAGTAAAGATACACATTGATAAACTGTGTGTAGATTTTAAAATTTATTCTCAGGTACAACAGATTATAGATATATTTACAAAATCTTATGCAAAACAGTTTGGCTCCACAAAAGGGGTGATAAGCTGTCCTAGTGGCATCCAGTTAATCCCAGATACTGGAATCAAATTAGGTTATATTTTAAAACAACTGCACAAACTGGATCCAAACAAACCACAGGGAGGAGACGGAATTAGTAACAATGACCTGATAACCTTCAGTAAGAACTTACTGTACCATTATTATTATTCACTAGATCATATAAATATGGGGAAATTTCTCAAGATTGGAGACATGCACTTATTAAACTTGTCTTCAAGGGAAAGGGTAGTAGGACAAACTCAGAGTCATATAGACCCTTAAGTCTACTTTCATGTTATGGAAAAATAATGGAGGAGGTAATATTGAATAAGTTATTATTAGAACTAGATAGGCTGGGACTTGAAACCATATATCAGCACGCATATGTTGAAAACACATTAATTATGATCTGTAACATGTTCTATAACAATATAATAGCTATGAATAAAAATTTGTGCTGTGATGTCATTTATATAGATTTAACTTCAGCATTTGGCGGGGTCATACACAAAACACTGATCAATAAATTAGTGCAACTAGATATTGATGTATTCTTGATAAGATGGATAGCTACATGGTACACAAATAGGATGTGACAAGTATCATACAGCAACTTGATGGGTGAAATCCTTGGTTACAGCCAGGGTGTCTCACAGGGCTCTGGTCTAGGCCCTTATTTGTTTCGATTGTATCTTTCAGACCTAACTTTTTCATCTGAGGTGTTCTACTATATATATATATATATATATATATACATATATATACACATATATATATACATATATATATATATATATATATATATATATATATATATATATATATGCAGACAACCTGAAATTGGGTATACTGATTACATGTGTTACAGATAAGGCACATCTGCAAAAATAGCTTGAATAAATTGACAATTTGGGCACAGGAGGATAATATGCTGATAAATGCAACAAAAGCTAAGTGTATGAGATTTGGGAGACATAAATTGAAAGGTATTTAATGCAGCACACAGTGATTGAAACTGTAGACTCATTTAAGGACTTGAGTATATGGGTAGATTCAGCTATGAGTTTTTCTAATCATATCAACCAATTGGTTAATGATAGATCTAAAGATTTATAAAGTCTAGGAAATAAAAAATGATGAAGTCATTGTTAGCTGCATTAGACCCAAACTTGAGTATGGAATAACAATATGGAAACCCTACAAGAAAACAAGCATGAGTAAACTGGAAAGAGTACAGTGGGACATATACCAAGGGCATCCATGGATGTGAAAATTTAAGTTGTTATAAAAGACTAAAATATCTGAACTTGTGTCTCTAACAGATATCTAAGAGGAGATATTCAAATATACAGAGCATTTAGAGACAACTACCTCTGGGAATGTTTGGGGTTATCAAAAAGTACTAGAGAATCATCAGATAACCTATGTAGAAGATTCTGTAGGAATGAGAACTGTACTAATTGGTTCTCTGAAAGAGTAGCTGATGCATGGAGCAGACTACCAAAATACATTAAAGCAAGTACTAGTTTAGATATTTTTAAGAACAGCCTGGACACTTCTTATGGTAACAAGTGTGTTGGTATATTGGCAAGCTAGAAGGGCATTTATGCCCGTGCTTGAAATATTTTTATGTATTTTCTTTGCCTCCCTCTCTAGTCTCTCGTAACCTTACTAGATAAAAAAAATGTTACTCAATGTAATATTGCTTAGTGTACTATAATGTTAGCATAGCTTTAGGTTAGGATAATTTTTCCTTGTCATAATAAATAAATTATACAGTCTCCTGTCTGCTATAATTAGAGCTGTGTTATTTGAGCCATTATGGCTGAAAAGCTGGGTAGCTTTAAAACGTGTGTTATATGCACATATAAACTCCTTAAATATAATGTATGTAATAAATGTATACTGCCTTGTCTCCTCACACTTGATTTTTCATGTTCTGTGAGGCTTTTGATCAAATGGCTGTCATAGAAAAACTAAAAATGTTATGTAGTCCTATCTCCCCGTAATTCTTGCTAGATGGGTTCAGTGCTGATTCTCGGCTCCGACTCGGCCAATACTAAAGCTCGAGAGCTTTTACTGGCTTGAGGCTAGCCCCTATCCCATGGTGCATCATGGCAATTCCCCAGATCTTGTTTGCTGCAAAAGCTTTGAGGTTGTCTCCTTACTGGCTCATTGGCTAAGTAGTATATTTTTCGATAATATTTGATATTTTTGTCTAATTTTTCTTCTTATTCTATATTGAGTTTTACCTATTTCCCATGTGATTGTTGAGAGAGTTTGCTCTCCTGTCCCCTTTTTCTTGAGGATTGTATGGCCCGTTTTAGTTAGAGGGCCATAGTTGCCTACTTAAATTAGAGGGCCTTCCTCTCTGAGTGCAAGTCTTTCTTTCCTATTTAAAAAAAATATATATATATATCTATATATATATATATATATATATATATATATATATATATATATATATATATATAAAATTTTTATTCTTTGTTAGTGGTACTTTGCCTTGTTGTTATTGGATTGTATTGTTATCTTTTTTACCCAGAAACTGTCCAATGATAGAGATCATAAAGAACACCGCCCTTCTGGTTTTAAGAAATGCGACAAGTATTCTCAAAAAGTGTCTGACAGTCACACCAGCTGTGTGTACTGTCTTGGAGAGAGGCTCATTTACAAGAACCCTGTACTTTCGGTCATGCCTTTAGTACAAAGGTTCTTAATGAAAGAGAAAGAAAACTGATAGACAGGGGTCTTATGACTAGTTCCTTCCAGGAACAGCTGGAACTTGGTCAGACAGCTCCCAAAACTCTGAAAAGAAAATCTCCATCGGTTCCAGCTTCAGAACCATCTAAGAAGTCTAAAGCGACGGAGCCAAGGAGTTCTGGCTCCGATTCCGCTTCTTCTGTCTCGGTGCCGAGACAACCTTCTATATCGAGGAACTCACCGGTTTTGAATCCCATTTCACCAACCTTGAGATCTCCTAATTTTGGAAAGGAGGAGATGATCTATCTCCACCCGATCCTCCAGGATGCTTTCTGATGAGGATATTGAGCTGGTGGTGAAGAGGCTGCTCTGTGACCCAGCTAAAAAGTTAGCTCTTCTGGACTCAAAGGCTTTAGAGCCATCCCATCTTCTGGCTACTGCTCCTCCTCCGACTGCTTCGCATTCAGAGTCGAACACTTCAGGTCCTTCTGTGCTGGATCCTTTGGTTCTGAGAATTCTTCCTGCTTCCTTGGAACAGATAACTCTATCCTCATCAGCTCAGTCTGGAGCCGAGGGGTCTGGGAGCTGATGCTCTCGGGTCAACTCCGAGAGGCATAGTCACCTCAGTTTTTCTTTGGATCTGATCCTCCCTCTCAGTGTGTCGGCTCGACTGAGCTCGGTTCCCATGTCTGCTTCGGAATCTGGCCCTCCTGCTCGGAGCCAACCTTCCATTTCCTCAGAGCAGAGGTCTTCTTCAGAGTGGGGCGGTAAGGCCTTCGAAGCAATAGAGAAAGTTTTGTCCAGTGCCAAAGCCCTGCCTTTGGAACCAATGTCCCTCCAGCAGCCGGTAGCAACCTCTTCTCATCTGCCTGCCCCTCAGCATAGGGAACCAGAGACTCAAGGAGCCCCCATTGGAGGTGTCCCCTCTTCCGAGACCTCCCCAGATTATCCCACTGGAGGTACCTCGGAAGAGACTTTGTAAGAGGAAGTACATCAACTCACTGAGTCTGTCACATCAGACACTGATTTGGATGAGTCAGAAGGGTCCCCAAGATCCCCCTCTGAGGATGTCTCTTTTGCAGTAGACAGAGGGGTGATTGGAAGACCTCTAACCCTACTGAGGATGAATCAGTGTACCTTGAGGCCTTTGGTTCCCGATCTTCCACCTACTGGGTAACACCGCCATATGACCAACTTTTGGGGGTCATATCCCAGAAAGCTTGGACCTCCCCGGACACAGTGGAGCCTATCCCGAAGAGGCCAAACAAATTTATGACTGCTCTGGAAGACAAATCTTTTCTTTCTAAGGGAGTTCCTGTGGATGCTATGGTGGTAGCGGCCATGAAAAAGGAATTGTCAGAGACATCTTCAAATATCCATCCTCCTAACAAAGAGTCTAGGAAATGGATAGGTATGGAAAGCGTACCTTTTCTTCAGTGGCATTTATCTTATGATCGCTGAATTACCTGTCCCATTTTACTAGACTTCAACGGAATCTCCTGAAGGAGTTGGGAGATACCTTCAGGGTTCAGTAGCTTCAGGATCCACGGACAAGGTATCTGCGCAGATCTCCACCCTTACATCTATTGCTAACGCCTCCATGAGACTGATTTCCTATGCAGCTGACGTAGCGAGCAGAGCAGCAGGAATTTCTCTTAGGAGACATTCCTGGGTGTGTCTGTGCAACTTTACAGAATCCTTTAACTCTTCCTTTACCAGCGTCCTCTTTGATGGTTCAACTCTTTTTGGACCTTAGGTAAAAGAGACTGACCAGATGCAAGCAGGAAGGGAAAACCCTATCTGCTGTTGGAGTCCGTTTCTCCCTTCCTTCAAGACCCTATCCCAAGGGTCAACAGGAGGGAAAATGTGGTTCCATAAATCCCAAAAAGGTTTTCCTCAGGCACAAGGTCAACCCTCTCCTAGAGGCAGAGGGGGGGGGATAATAATGGAAGACGCTGCACTCGCAGCAGAGGAGGGTCCACAACATCAGGGAGATAGAGATGCTTTCTCTGATCATCCCTATCGCCCCTGAGTGGTTGCCCCACTGTCCATCTCTGGAGGCAGTCGGGGGTCATCTCTCACTGTACCCAAGCGCCTGGCTACAAATTTCCCAAGATCGTTGGGTACAAATATAATTTCCAGAGGTTACCTCATTCCCTTTGTTTCTAATCCCCTCGTAAATTGGTCTTTACCAGATGTGCCACCCATTCAATTAGACTGTGCAACATTAGAGATGTTCTTCGTGTTTCACTGTTGCAGTCATTACATTTGGGGTAATCTACTTGCAGGTTGCCCTCAGTCGGCCTGATTAATAAAGTCTTGGGTCCTGCATCAGTTGCTGTCCCTTCTTCCATGACGTCAGGTCGTCAGGGGTATAAAACATGCAGCCGACATCATTACATCAGTCTTTCTTGCCGTGCGGTGCCCGAAGCAGAAGCAGTTTGCAAATGCCGGTCGGCTGACTCCTGAAATTTTCATTTTCGAGTTTTAGAACCGAAGTCTTCAACTAAAAGCTACGTACCCCGTTGGGGAAACTTTTTCTTGCTCCTTATCAATGTCAGTAAATGTTAATAATTGCATTACTTGTGGAAAGCAAATACTTCATAAAGATTTTCATTCGTATTGTATTCCTTGTCTAGGCTCTGACCACGACGTACCTTGCTGTCAGTTTTGTGCTTTATTTAATCAGTGCACTATCCGTCGTCAGTATATTTTTGCCTGTAAATATTTCGGTTCTCTGTTTAATTATCCAGAAATGTCGTTGGTTAGCCATCCGACTACCGGGATTCTGAAAAAACGTAAAGATAAAGACAGAGACATGCTGCCGAGGTCCAAAACTGCCGACGACGCTTCTCCTAAGCCAGCCGCTAGTTCGCCAGTACTCTGTGAGGTGCTTTCGCAGCCCCTGATACCCGCTACTTCTGATTCACAGGCCTCTACTGAGACCCATGCCACGAGATACTTCAATTATGGAACCCACGGATATCTCTACCTTGGATGGTCCGGAGCCGCTGTGCAGGCACCGGCTTCTGAGGGTGTATTCAGGCCTATGGACTTGCATATTAAATCGATGCCTGCATTCATTGCTAAGGCCTAAATCTTGATCCATGTCTAAAAAACCAATGCCCAGGCCACATGCTCAGGCCTCTATGCCTAAAAAACAAATGATAAAAATGGCAGATCATCTAATAACTCTAATCATAGGCTTATACTAGGCTATCTGCCCTAGGGCATTTATAAGCCTAGCCAGAGTGTGTTTGGCTTTCGCCACCCATTTTAAATTAATTTTGCTATGCCCTTTTTCGAGGTTAGTATACTGTGCCTCTGTCTAACAGTGACACAGAAGTGATACCTAGGGTAAACCTACAATCTCCCATCCACTCATCAAGATTCCTCTTGAAGAGAGTCAATGAGGGACTCTGCCTAACCTGGACTGGGATTTTATTCCAGAGTGAAGGGAGCCTCTGGGTTATGAATCTGTCCCTCCAGCATGTCCTATTTATTTCAGTGCTGAGGTTCAAGTCTCTCGAGCGCATAGTTCGATGGGATTTGGATTTTCTGAGGTGCAGCATGTCCATTAATTCCGGGTTGGACAAGGCTTTATACGTCAGGCACAGATTGCCTCTGAGCAGGCGGTATGCCACTGAGTAGAGCTGGAGTTTTTTTAACTGGGCAGTATATGGCATCTGTTTGAGCCCTTTGATCCTCCTGTTGAGGTACTTTTGGGCTCTTTCCAGTTGCTGCAGGTGTCTGGTAAGGTACATCCCAAAGGGGGCATTGTACTCAATTATGGGCCTGATAAGGGATGAGTAAAGAGGCACTATGACCTCCCCTGATCTAGATGTGAATCCCTTCATGATTAGGTGGGCTATATAAAATGTTTTTCTAACCACTTTGGCCACGTGGTTGTCAAATGAGAGCTTGCTATCAACTTGGGTCCCCAGGTCCCTAATTACTTCTTCTGTACTTAATGGATTACCACCTATGTGGTAATTTGTGGGCACTTTGTTTTTGCCAAAGGGGATGACTATACACTTTTTGGCGTTTAGCTTGAGGCCATGGCTCTGGCACCAGTTGTCTGTTTCTATGAGGCCCTTTTGGAGGATGCTTGTGTCGGCTGGAGAGTCGATTATGGCCCAGTTTGCAGTCATCTGCGAACTTGGTCAGCCACAGTCCTTCCGTGTTGGCCTGTACCTTCGAGAAATATATACCGAACAAGAGAGGTCCCAGGACTGAGCCTTGTGGGACGCCACTTGTAACTGGTTTTGGAGTCTGACATGGCTCCAGCAATTCTAACCATGTGGGTTCTGTCCTTGAGCCAGTTTGCAACCCATCTAGTGACATAGGGGTTTATATTTAAGCTGGTGAGCTTATCTATAATGCCCGAGTGGGGTATTGTATTGAAAGCTTTTGCGAGGTCCAGGTAGGCTGTGTGGACCACCTTCCCCTCGTCAATGGCCTTGGTGACTGTTTCAAAGAAATCAATCAGGTTTAAGAGGCAGGATCTGCCCTTAACAAAGTCGAACTGGGTAGGATCCAGTGTCTGTAGGTCCCAAATATCTTTATTTATGAGGTTCATGATGATCCTTTCCATAGCTTTGCAGACCAAGCTAGTCAGACTTATGGGGCGATAGTTTCCAGGATCCGTTGAGGGACCACTGTTGCTGTACGCCACTCTTTAGGTACATATCCTGTAGTAAGGCTGAGATTGAACAGTAGTTTTATGTTTGGGTTTAGCTCTTCTTGGAGTTCATGTAGGACACAGCCCGGGACACGTCTGGTCCCATTGATGCTGTGTTTTTTGCTTTGGAGAGGGCGGCTCTTACCTGAGCATCTGAGATGTCAGGGGGGCAGCACTCTGCTGGGATAGATATTTGCCCTTTTCGTGGGGATGGGGGGGGGGGGAGTTTGTGCTGAAACCTGTCAGCTAGGATGTTGGCAATGTCTGTGGGTTCGATGTATTTTTTGTCATGTTGGACTAATTCTGAGCATATCTGGGAATTCCCACCCAGGTTCCTAACATAACTAAAGAAAGCCTTGTGTTTATCCTTAGTGTCCTGTGCAATTTTTCTCTCGAAGCTGGCCTTAGACGATTTTATGAGTGCCCGTAGTTTTTTTGCTAATACTGATCAGAGATGCCTTCCCTTTTTGGGATTTTGCTCTATCATGTAGTAGCTTCCTCCTCCTATTGTATAGTTTGTTTATGGCTGGGGTCCACCAGACAGGACGTCTGCCTTTGGAGGATTGGGTCTTGGTTTTATTTGGGATTACATGATCCATGCATTTCTGAAGGTGTTCATAGAATACATTTATAAAGGATTCTGCGGTCTGGGACGTATTTTCCACAGGCTCGGGGGCTTTGAAGGATTCCACCTCGGTTTTGAGGAGTGTGAAATTTCCTTTAGAGAAGTTTTTCACTGTGGTTTTCTGGGCAGGGGGTGGGGTCGGGATGTGAATATCCAGTGAGATTAGTTTATGCTCTGATCTTACCAATGAGTGATACACTTCTGGTCTGGAGCATAAAGTCCCCATATTGGTGATGATCAGGTCCAGTATGTTTTCCCCTCTTGTAGGAGTGGTAACAAGTTGTTCCATAGCATTTGAGTTTATAAATTCTAGGAACCTTTGGGCTAGGGTGTTGGAGCTAGAGTAATGCTCCCAGTCTATGTTTGGGTAGTTGAAGTCGCCCAATATAATGGTGTTTGGAGAGACCTTCATATTTTCCAGTGTTCTCAGGAAGGCTGAATGGGGTTCCTGGGTTTGAGAGGGTGGTCTGTAGCAGGCTATAAACTGGAAGGCAGTTTTACCCACTGTTAGTTGCACATGGATAGTCTCTGATGCTTCGTGCTGTGCCACCAACCTGGAGGTGTGGGTATCTTTGACGAATATTGATACTCCCCCTCTTTTTGTGGTTCGGTCCAAGTTTTGGGGCCGAAAAACATGGTATGAGGTATAACCTGGTAGTGCTGTGGTGCTCTCAGGAGCCTTGAACCAGGTTTCTGTTACTGCACAGATATCGATGTTCTCCATGCTAAGGAGAGTTTCGAGTGCGTGCATCTTGAGGTTTAGACTTCTGGCGTTGAGTAGCATTACTCTTAGTTTCTTATCCCTTGTGATACCTATGGAGGTGGGTTTGTCTTTTGAGCCTTGCCTAAAAAAGGCACTATGGGGGAAACAAGAGCCTTTGCCAATATCCGAAAGCCCAGGGGTGACAGGTGCAAGCCAAGCCGTCCCTAGCGAAGCATCGTGGCTTGTCGAGCATGTCATCCCAGGCTGACAGGCATTGGATCCCCTTTGAATGACACCAATACTTAAGCCAATTGTTGAAATTGATCATCTTGTCTTCATATTGTGGCATCATTCTTGGTGAGGGTAAGATGCTACTCAAGGTCAGGGTCATACCGGCCTGGGCTACATGCTCAGAGAGCTCCTCTATGTCTCTTTTCATGTAGTCCAGGGAAGTACGTCTCAGGTCATTCACACCAGCATGGACAATGACCGAGTCATATTTCTACTTGCCTTGGAGTGACCTGAGTGCTTGTGTTATGTGGCGGATCCTAGCGCCCGACAGGCAGCTCACCGTGACCTTCTCCTTGTTCAGCCTGGTGAGCGGGACGTCAGTGTGCCTGATGATAGAGTCACCTATTACAAGTGTATCAGGTGTGTTGTTTAGCCTTAAGGGCTGTGACAGTTCGGCACACTGGCTTTGTGAGCTATGTGTTGCACGTGTTTTGTTTTGGGGTAGCGGTTGCTTGGGTGTCTGCTTTGGAGGTGCTGCTTAGGCAGATTTTTATTTAGAGCCTCCGCGTATGTTTTTGTGTGTTTGTGTGTTTGGTTTGCTGTCGTGGTAGATCTATGTGAGACTGGAATTGTAGTGTGTGTGGATTCCTTCTCCTGACTTGTTACGCCAGTACTGAGTTGAGAGAGCTTAGCCTCCAGTTTGGCTATATGGTTGCATCTCTCACGTGTTGGAATTTGTTGGGAGGAGGACAGGGTTGTCTGTGTACATGAGGCAGTTGTAATATTGCCTCAAGATTCCCAGATTCACCAGCTGGACTGGAGAGGAGATTGACAACTGATCTTTGGACATGCTAGAATAGTATTGGGAATTCCTTTATAATTGAAAAGGGGTAGCCAACCCCCCCCCCCCCCAAGGGGCCTAGGGCTGAGCTTGATTATGAATATTCTGATCAGGATTCTGTTTTTTCTGACTCTTCTGATGACCTGGATTCATCCTTACCTACTTATGAGGATTCTGATGCAGAGGACTCTATTCCCTCTGCTTCCCCTCCTGGGGATTTTTCTTTTGGGGAAACCTTACATACTCTAAGGGAGCATTTTCACTGGGAAAGCCAGAAATTTCTGATTTAAAAAAGAGGCTTGGGGATTTCCTTCTCCTACCGCAGCATAGGCCTTTGGCTATTCCTCCTGTATTAGACATTGTTGATGATGCTTTCTTAGAATCCAGTTTGGCCCCTGATTCCCTGCCTCCTGCTACCAGTAAACCTGACAGATACTACAGGGTCCCTGAGTCCCACAAGTTCCTTTGTAAAAATCCTATTGCAGATCCAGAGACTATTTCACAGGGGCCCAAGGGCATTAAGGCTTCTACTGCTAAAAATCCTACCCCTTCTGATAGAGACTTCAGGGTGCTGGATATATGGGGTAAAAAGGTTTACACTTCAGCAACCTTGGCAATTAAACTACCCACATGTTACTGGACTGCTTACGCAGAAAATGATGTTGATTCCTGACTGTGTGGAAAATAAAGATTTACAGGATTTAATGCATTCTGCTGAACAAGTTGGAAAACATACTTTGCAATGTGGTTTTGATTCTTTAGAGGCCTCTTGCAGGGTTGCTGTTACTGGGTCTTTGCTTAGAAGGCAGGCTTGGCTTAAGGAGCAATCTTTGTCTAATCATGTTAAAGTTAAATTGTTGGATACTCCTTTAAATCAGGACCACCTGTTAGGCAACAAGGCTGAAGAAGTTCTTAAAAAGATGTAAGATAAAGTTATATCTATGCAAACTGTTAAAAGATTTTTTACAAGTTCAGCCTCCTAGATTTAGTATGCACTGGCCCTCTAAGAATTGGTCCTTTCCATCCCCTTCCAGGTCTTCTCAAGCCAAACCCAGACACAGTAAAAACCCCAGGTTTCAATCCCAGGGGACTTAAAGAACTAAGCAGTGGGGGGCCTCCACTTCCAAGTCTGGGAATAACAAGACACCCCCTATGGTAAACTGTCTCAATGACTTCCTTTTAAAATTTCCAAGCACTTATCTTCTGACTGCCCCTTTGGGGGGAAAGATTGCTCTTCATGCAAAGAACTGGGAACTCATTACCTAGGACATATGGGTTTTAAATATAGTGTCCCAGGGATACAGATTTCATTTCCACACATTGCCAAAACCAAGCGGGTGGCCGGACCTACCCTCAAATCAGTGGGCAGAGGCTCAAAAACAAGTACTTTCTCTGTCAAGCATGGGGGCTATTCAACTGGTACCAGAAGAGGAAAAGGGACAAGGTTTCTACTAGAGACTTTTCCTGGTACCCAGAAAAGACATCATGGCTTCCTATCCTGGACCTGTCTACTCTAAACACCTTTCTGGAGATTCCAAAATTCAAGATGCTGACTCTTCGCCAATTACTTCCTATGCTAGGCAAAGACGCCTGGTTGGCAACACTAGATTTAAAAGAAGCATACCTGCACATCCCAATCAGGGAATCTTGCAGAAGATACCTACGCTTCAAAACAGGCTACACGCACTATCAGATCTGATACTGTTAATCCTCATTCATTCCTTATGCATGGGTATCGGTTCCGATCTCGGAACTGAGCCGGCCATTTTCCAAGCTCGCGTCAGCTTCAAACTCTCGAGCTAAACTCTTAGTCACAATCCCCTTCTCCCTGTTACCTCAGATTTCGTTTGCCATGTTGCCATTCAGTCATGTCAAGCTACTTCTTTTGAGCTAAGTACGGTTATTTGTTGTTTAATAGTTTTTCAGATTACTTTTCTGTCACAAAAGTCTATATTTCTTTGTCTTACCCAATCGCATCTAGCGTACATATTTTCTTCAGGTTTTTCTGCTCTTTTCTTTACCTTTTTACCGCGAGGTATTCTCTCTTTACCATCATTGGTAATCCTTTCCTTTTTTCTCATACCTTCGTGTATTCTTTTGTACAATTGCTGGTACTTTTTTCTATTAATTAATTTGCTGTCATGGCAGATAAGAAAGGTAGTCTGGGGTTTAAGCGGTGTTCTGATTGTGGACACAAACTACTTACTTCTGATGCACACTCTGTGCATTTATTGTTTGGGGGCGTCCCACTTGTCTGTTGACTCACCCTGTACTATTTGTGAGAACTTTTTGAATAGAACCTTGTTGGAAAGGAAAAACAAGCTGTTACTGAAGGGACTTCTTAAATCTCCCTTTTCAGAGGGTATTTCTGAGTCAGAGGCCTCAACCCCTCCTAGAGCCCATAAGAAAATCTTGGATGTTCCTACCAAGGCTAAATCTTTGCCTTCATCCCCGGCTGGGGACTCCCGCCAACCAAAACCTAAAATGGCTAAAATTTCAGCTTCGGAGCTTACTCAGTCAGCCCCAGTGCTTTTGGTGCCTAGACCTTCGGCACTGAGGCCTTCGGATCCATTAGTGATCTCGGCTCCGTCTTCTCCTGCAGCCTTCACTATATCAGCACCAAGGGGCTCCACGGTTCAGACTATTACCACTGTATCGGCACCGACCGTTCAGTCGGCGTAGACCTTGACCAAATTGGCTCCGAGATCTTCCTCAGAACCGACGCCTTTATTGTTGACTCCAATTTTGTCTTTTCCAACTTCGGTACTGACAACCACTTCGGCATCGATCCCTGTGTTTGGTGTAGGCCATGACCTAGGCACCAATGACTTCTTCGGTGCAGACACCCGTAGTTCAGTCTCTCTCGGCACCGTTATCCTCAGTGTGGACGGGTGAGATGGGCACTGAATTTGCCTCTTCTGTGGACAGGCCTGTTTCTCCTTCAGTCTCCATGAGGTCCACTAGAAGCCTTTCCAAACATGATGTGTTGCGTCTTGTGGATCAGATGCTCTTGGCCAGAGGTATCCCCCCCCCCATCAGGAACTATCCTTCCTTGGGAGGTGATCACCCATCTCCAACTTATTCTCCTCCTTCCTTGCCTTTGAAGTCCATGGATATAGCACAGTCTTCCCCTTCTGCAGTCCCCTTTATGGATCTCACTAAGGAACCGCAGTTGCCTTTGTGGCAGGAAAGCTTTGCTATGACCCAGGATGTGACTTGTGACATGCATAGTTTGCTTCTCCACAGCCATCCAGGGACTCGGGGTCGGCAGGCTGAGCCACTTAGGGGAGGGGTTACCCCTACCCTAGACATGCACTCCTCTTCAGGTAGACCAGCCTTCCAACTGATGGAGAAGGCTTTAGCTGCTGCTGGTGATACTGGACTGTCTTTACCTCCGCCCTCTTCTGGTACACTGGTTTCACAAGTTTGCACGTAGTGTACACCGAGTTCAAGGGCCTCAGGAAATATTCCCACAGGAATCCCCTTTTCCGCCGTCTTCTCCAGCTTCTCCTGCTGAGGAGGTCCACCGCAAAAGTTTGTGTAAGAGGAAGCATATGGACTCCAGAGAGGAGTCCCTCACTGAAGTCACAGATTTCGATGAGGGGGAAGGATACCCCTGGTCACCCTCTGAGGTATCCTTTGGTGATATCCTCGAAATCCTGAAACAGAGAAGTGACTGGCAGTCCTCTAATCTGACCTCTGAGGAATCTGTGTTCCTGCAGGCCTTTTGCGCCCGGCCCCCTACCTCCTGGGTTACTCCACCTGCCGATGTACTTTTCCGGCTTATAGTGCAGCATGCTTGGAAGGCTCCTGATACCATTGAAGCTATTCCTCGGAGGCCAGATAAGATTTTGTCCCCTCCTGCTTCGGATCCCCATTGGTCCGAAGGTCTTCCTGTGGAGGCTTTGGTGGCGGCGGCCACAACAAAAAAAGATCTGGCAGAAGAAAGCCAGACTGTCCATCCACCCAACAAATAGTCCTGGGCCCTGGACAGGATAGGGAAGTGCACCTTTGCTTCAGCGACCTTTACTATCAGGTACCTGAATTATATGGCACACTTTACCAGGCTTCAAAGGGACCTGATTTCTGAGCTCTCTGAAACCTTGGCTGGTGCCATGTCTGATGAGGTCTGTGACAAAGTGGTCTCTCAGCTGGCCACCACTGAATCAATATCTAACTCTTCTATGTGACTATCTCACGCATCAGAAGGAGCAGCGGGTTCACCTGCGATCTTGAGATGACACGCCTGGATGCGCTTGTGCAATTTCGCGGAACCCTTTAAAGCTTCCTTTCTTAACGATCCCATTGAGGCCTCCTCGTTGTTTGGGCCCAAAGTTAAAAGCACACTGGCCAGATGTGAACAGGTCAGTAAGACCCTTTCTGCCGTAGGTGTCTGTTATTCTTCCCCTCAACGTGCTTTCTCCCGAAACCAAAAGAGTTGGAAGATATGGTTCAAAAAATCTCAGGGTCCTTTCCGTGACACACAGGCCGAGTTCTCCCCTAGAGGCAGAGGGGGAAACTCACAGGGAAGATGCTCCTTTCGGGGCAGAGGGGGTCAGCGTAACTAGAGTTCCAGGGATTCTTTCCCTGGTCAATCCTACCAGCGCTCCTGAAGAGCGGCCCAACTCCTTTCCTCTGGAGGTGGTTGGGGGACGTTTCTCCTTGTACCCATCTGCCTGGCTAACCATCACCACCGACTCTTGGGTACAAAGGATTATAACCAGAGGTTATCATATCCCCTTCGATCTTTGCCCTGACCCTTCAAAAAACCTTCCCGATGTGCCACCCAGTCAAAGGGAAGAAGCAGCACTAGAGATAGAAAAGCTGCTAAGAAAGAGAATCATCCAAATAGTCCCTCCAGACCAGATAGGATCCGGATTCTACTCAAGACTATTTTTGGTGCCAAAGAAAACCAGGGACTGGCGACCAATTTTGGATCTCAGTGTATTGAACAAGTTTGTGAAAGTACAAAAATTCCGGATGGTCACAATACAGTCTATCCTCTCGCTTTTGGAAAAAGACGGTTGGATGTGCTCTATCGATCTTCAAGATGCGTACTACCACATAAAAGTGGACAGGCCATCAAGAAGATTTCTGTGCTTCCGTGTGGGAGCCAGTCACTGCCAGTTCAGGGTACTGACCTTCGGACTCTCTACAGCCCCCAGAGTGTTCACAAAGTGCATGGCAGTTGTCACAGCTCACTTGCGACTTCAAGGATTCCAGGTGTTTCCATATCTATACAACTGGCTCATTTCCACCCCCACCAGACATCTACTGGAAAAAGCCCTGGCATACTCTCTCCTCGCTGCTCAAAGGCTAGGCATAACCATAAACTGGCAAAAATCCAATCTCACCCCATTTCAGTCGACAGAGTTCATAGGGGTTATCTTGGTCACAAAGAATTGCAGAGCTGCTATTCCAGAGCACAGAATTCTAAGGATAAAGCAACAACTGATTCCAATCCTTTCAAGGGAGAAATCCATGGCTCACTGGGTTCTACAGCTGTTGGATTCCATGGCAGCCTCCATCACCATTGTTCCCCTGGCCAGGTTTCACATGAGGCTTCTACAATGGCTACTGCTTACCCAATGGTATCCTTTTCAGCATCATCGTTCAGCCATGATTCGAGTAACCCACAGGTTGCAAGCATTCCATCCCCTGCTGCCATCTGGGACAATTGTGATTCAATCAGAGAACATGGTGGTGGTCTGGTACATCAACAAGTAAGGTGGAACCAATTCTTACTCCCTTTGTCGAGAGGCCATGAGGATATGGCAATGGGCGATGGCTACCAACCGTTTTCTTCCCGGGAGTTCCAACATGATAGCAGACAGAGTCAGCGGGTGCATTCTTCAACCTCATGAGTGGTCCCTGAATCCCTTGATAGCGGCGGAGATCTTCCACCTCTGGGGCCATCCTTGCTGCGACCTCTCTGCATCACCAACCAACTACAAATGCAGCAACTACTTCACCCTGATTCCTCCGGGACAGTCACCCAGGGACGCTCTAGTCCACGATTGGCCCTCGGGTCTTCTTTATGCATTTCCACCCTTTCCCCTCATTCCCCAGTTTCTGAAGAAAGCCCGTCGGTTGAAGAGCAAGGTGATCCTCATAGCACCATATTGGCCTTGACAGATTTGGTTCCCCTTCCTTTGACCTCACCTACTAGATCGACCATGGATTCTCCATCTAACCCCAGAGTTGATCTCACATCCACAGAACCTGATTCATCCCGACTTGAACAGCCTGAAGCTCACGGCTTGGCTACTCCAGTTCCCTTGATTGCCAGGTAGAATGATCTTTCTTTACCAGTACATGATATTCTCATTGCATCTCATAAGTCTTCCACTAGAATTACTTATCTGAGCAAGTGGGAAAGATTTACCTGTTGGCTGAAAGATAAACAAGTAGATCCC
Source organism: Protopterus annectens (assembly GCF_019279795.1). Lineage (NCBI taxonomy): Eukaryota > Metazoa > Chordata > Ceratodontiformes > Protopteridae > Protopterus > Protopterus annectens. The sequence continues at coordinate 712,434,181 of NC_056732.1, read as the reverse complement.
TTCTCAGCACCAGTGTCGATAATACTAGACTATCTGGCTGACCTTTTTCAATCGGGTCTATCGGCCTCTACCATTAGAGTTAATTTGGCTGTAATCTCTAATTTTCATGAGGGTATCCAAGATTCCTCTCTTATGTCCCACAAATTGTGCAAGACCTTCTATAAAAGGTGTGAATCATCTAAAGCCACCTTTTAGAGAACCTATTCAACCATGGGATTTCTCATTAGTTATACAAGCTCTGACAATGCCACCTTTCGAACATGCCTCTTCTTGTGACCTCAAGTATTTGTCATGGAAAACCTTGTTTTTGGTCACCATTACTTCTGCCAGACGTATTTCTGAGCTTCAAGCTCTATGTATCAAGAGTCCATACTTGATTTTTCATAGAGATAGAGTGTCTCTGAGAACTAATCCATCCTTTCTGCCTAAAGTGATCTCTGAAATGTCCATTAATCAAGCCATTGAATTGCCAGTTTTCTTTCCCAATCATTCAAACAGAGGAGAGTATTGCCTACATACCCTAGATATCCACAGGCAAATTTGTTTTTACTTAAACAGGACTAGGCCCTTTCGTAAATCTGACCAGTTATTTTTGGCTTTTTCTGGACCTAGATTAGGATCTGCTGTTGCTAAGGTCACATTAGCTAGATGGTTGAAGGACTGTGTGACCTTCATTTATGCATAACTCAATATCTCGTTGCCTACTACCATGAAAGCTCATTCAACAAGGTCAGTGGCAACTTCTGCTGCCTTCCATGCCAAAGCTTCCTTACATGACATCTGTGCAGCTGCAACTTGGGCTACGCCTCATACCTTCATCAATCATTACAAATTGGACTTTGCCTCCAGGGGAAGAGCATCTTTTGGTTCTATGGTGCTCAGGAATGTCCTTCCATGAGAGCCTCCCAGGAATAGAGGTAGCTGGGGACTTTGTCCCATGCGTAAGGAATAAATGAGGATTAACTATCAGATAAAGAAGTTATGTCTTATCATAGTGTTCCATCTGTATTGTTGATCCTCGTTCAGTCATTACGACCCTCCCTCCTTCCCCCTGCTGTGGCTTCTAGTGGATCTCACCATCCAGTTCTTTTAGATTATTTGACCAGAGGTAGCCTCTACCTTCTTTGACTTGCAAACTCAATCTGAGGTAACAGGGAGAGGGTGATTGTGGGTAAGAGGTTAACTCGAGAGTTTGAAGATGACGCGAGCTTGGAAAATGGCCGGCTCGGTTCCAAGGTCGGAAGCGATACCCATGTGTAATGACTGAACGAGGATCAACAATACAGATGGAATGTTATGGTAAGACATAACTTCTTTTTCTCTGCACTGCCCTTTGGCTTATCTACTGCGCCCAGGGTATTCACAAAGTGCCTAGCTCCAGTTATTGCATTTTGCAGGCAAAGAAGTATTCAAATATACCCATACCTGGACGATTGTCTAATTCAGGCAGAAAGCCAGGACATACTTTTGAATCATCTGGCATTTGTAAAAAAGGTTCTAACTTGTCTGGGGTACACCATAAATGAAAAGAAATCACAACTGGTACCCTGTTAACAAATTACATTCTTGGGAGCAAGCTTGAATACAACTTCCCAGATGGCTTACCTCACGCCAGAAAAGCAAATTCATTTGACAATCTACTTCAAACAAGTAACTACAAAAACCCTGCTATCTGCAAGACAAATACTGCAAGCCTTGGGGTTCATGGCCTTCTGCATTCTTCTAATTCCATATGCAAGACTGCATATGAGGAAACTACAGTGGTATCTAAAAAGCCTATGGAGTCAACATTCTCACAGCCTAGAAACAATGATTCCTATCATACCTTGCCTACGCCTAGAGTTCCATTGGTGGGCAGAGGCCTGCCACCAAAACAAGGGACTACTTTTCACAGCACCCCCTGCCACCCAAACTCTAACAACACATGCATCAGACTATGCATGGGGGGGCTCACCTGGCAGGCAAGTGCATTCAGGGCAAATGGAACCCAAGTCAAATGCACCTGCATATCAATCAAAAAGAAATGTTAGCTGTACAGAATGCTCTGACAGCCTTCAAGGACTACATTCTTCCAGGACAACTAATGATAAGACGGACAACACCACTGTTATGCGGTACATAAACAAGCAGGGGAGGTACACAATCTTACCCCCTCTGCAGACTAGCCATGGCATTGTGGAACACAGCCTTCAGCTACCAAGTGCACCTACAAGCTCAATTCCTGCCAGGAAAATTAAATACACTGGCAGACGGACTAAGCAGAAACCGCATGGACTCACACGAGTGGAAACTGGAACCAAGGATTTTCAACATGTTGACAAGCGAATGGGGGAGCCCAGATATACACCTGTTTGCCTCCCCCCAGAACTACCAATTGGGCAAATTTTGCACAAGGACTCCCCACAAACAAGCCTGGAAAGTGGATGCTCCGTCCTTCAGCTGGAAAAACCTATCAGTCTATGCCTTCCCCCCACTGCCTCTGCTCTCCAAAGTACTACTAAAAGTCAAACAGGACAAACCAAGGATTATTTTGATTGCTCCAGACTGGCCGTGCCAACACTGGTATGCCCTCCTGCGCAGTGTGTCATGGCTATCTCCATGGCACCTGCCTCAGACTCCTTCCCTGCTGTCTCAGCAGGAAAGCCAGATTCTGCACCCTCAGCTTCCAACACTGAATCTTGCAGCCTGGCTAATTACTGAAGCTCTCCCTTACCATCCCTCAACAAACCTGTGATGGATGTCATCTTAGAAGCAAGGAGGCCTAGTACTAGAAAATCTTATGCTGAAAAATGGAAAAGATTCTGTGTCTGGAACCAATCTCAAGGGATAAGCACAGCAGCGCCCAATTTACCTCAGAGTTTGCAATATTTAACTGAGATGCTTCACAAGGGCCTGTCTTTTTCCTCCATTAAAATCCATGCCTCAGCCATTTCAGCTCATTATAACACAGAACCTCCCCTCTTCTCTCATCCACTGCTCAAGCAGTACCTCAGAGGGGCCAAAAATTTGAGACCACCCAGGAGAGCTCCAACCCCAGCCTGGGACCTTGACTTTGTATTGGAGAAACTCACTCTACCTCCTTTCGAGCCAGCTGCTACTGCAGACTTAAAATTTCTTTCTTGGAAAAGAGTTTTCCTTTTAGCAATCACTTCAGTTAGAAGGGTATCTGAATTACAGGCACTTATGGCAGTGGAGCCTTTCATCATCTTTCATGCGGACAGGGTATCACTCAGAACCAATCCATCCTTCATGCCCAAGGTGGTATCCAGTGTGGCTCCTAATCAGTCCATTCATTGCACCTTCTTTCCCAATCCACAGAACAAAGGGGAATGGATACTTCATTCCTTGGATGTGCACAGACAACTTAGATTCTACTCGGACAGGACTAAACCTCAAAGAAAATCTGAACAACTGCTGGTAGCATTTGCTGCAGGGGCAGAGGGGAAGGCTATTTCAAAACAAACCATTTCTAAATGGATAAGCCATTGCATTCATTTCTGTTATAAGCACCATAGAAAACCTATCCCCCAGGGGATCAGACCTCACTCCACCAGGGCTGCATCTACTTCTACAGCCTTTCTCAGAGGTGTTCCTACCAGGGACATCCTAGAAGCTGCTACCTGGAGCTCTGTACATACTTTCACCAAGTATTATCATTTGCCAGTTTTCTCTAAATCCAGAGCTAGCTTTGCCACTGCAGTCTTGCAGGACTGTATAGCTGGCCCTAATGCTATCTAAACTCCTCCTCCCAACCATAGCTTTGGGAATCTACCCAAATGTAATGACTGCAACAGTGAAACACGAAGAACATAGTACAGTTGTGTACAATTACCATAAATGTAGATGTGTATTTACTGTTTCAGTCCTGGTTACCCTCCCTCCTGCCCCCTAACTTCTTTTGGCTATACCTCTACTTTCCTTTACTATGTTTAAAAGCCTTTGTGATGTATTTGCTTTTTTGTTGGAGGTACACCTTTGTGTTTTTATGTTTAATTGCTTCCCATTAGGGGGGCACCTGACATCTGGGGCAAGAAAAACTGATGTAATGATGGCTGCATGTTTTATACCCCCTGATGACCTGACATTGTGGAAGAAGGGACAGCAACGGCCGCAGGACCCAAGACTTTGTTAATCAGGCCGACTGAGGGCAACCTGTAAGCAGATTACCCCAAATGTAATGAGTGCAACAGTGAATGCATTCGAACATCTACATTTTTGGTAAGTGTACACAACTGTACTGTCTTCTCGTTGCTTCAAAAAAGAGTCATCCAAGAACTCCCCACAGAGCAAATAGGATCTGGAACTTATGATTCTTTTTAGTTCCAAAAATGACTGGGGACTGGAGATCAATTCTAGATCTCAGCAAACTCAACAAGTCTGTAAAGAAATCGAAGTTCCATATAATCACTCTGCAGTCAATTTTTCCCTTTATCGGGAAAGACAATTGGATGTGCTCCATAGATCTTCAGGACGCGTACTACCATATCAAAATGGACAGGTGCTCCAGAAGACATCTACACTTTCAGCTGGGAGCCAGTCATTTTCAATTTCAAACACTGCCCTTTAGTCTCACTGCAGCCCCCCAGAGTGTTCACCAAATGCATGGCAGTGGTAACGGCTCACCTGAGATGTCAAGGATTCCAGGTGTTTCCATACCTAGATGATTGGCTCCTCACTGCTACCACCAAGCACCAACTAATCTGAGCCAGGGACGAGACTTTATCCTTGTGCACCAGATTAGGGATTACAATCTCCATCAAAGCGCATTGTCTTCTTAGGCTCAGACATAGACTCAACCACCTTGACAGAAAAACTGACACCAGAAAGGATAGAATCATTCCACAACCAAGTCAGATTCTTGCTGAAAAAAGACAAAGTACAGGCCAGGATAGTCGTCCAGGTTCTAGGGACTATGGCTTCCACCATTCTCTTAGTTCCTCTAGCCCATCTGCACATGAGAGTACTTCAGTGGCTACTATTTGCCCAGTGGTCAATGCAGGATCTCCCCTTGTCTCACCAAATACTCATCACAAACTCCTGCAAAAAGGATCTAACATAGTGGTTACATACGGATCAGTTTCATCTAGGTCATCCACTTGCTTCCCCTCAAAATGCAGTCTTGACCACGGACGCTTCCCAGATAGGGTGGGGGGTGGCATTATCTGGGGATGACAGTCCAAGATATCTGGCAAGATCATGAGAACCACTTGCACATAAACATTCTGGTGATGAGAATGGTGCTGTATGCGTTGCAAGCACTTCACAGTTCTCTTCCCACTGGGACAATTGCGATTCAATCAGACAACATGTCTGTAATGTGGTACATAAACAAGTAAGGGGTAACCAAATCTTACCCACTTTGTTGAGAGGCATTAAGAGTATGGAAATAGGCGATGGACACTCAATGCTTTCTGGAAGCAACACACATTCCCGGGATGTCCAATGTGATAGCAGACAAACTGAGTCAAGCAATTCTGATGCCTCACGAGTGTTCTCTGAATACAGAAGTTGTAGAAGAGATTTTCTGAAAATGGGGCCAGCCTTGCTGTGACTTATTCACCACGTACATGAACACCAAAGGCAGCGACTACTTTGCCCTCATTCCCCATCTGAGGATGTCACCCAGGGATGCTCTGATCCACAATTGGCCTCTGGGACTCCTTTATGCTTTTCCACCCTTTCCTGTCATACCAAAGGTGATTCAGAAAACCAAACGGTTGAAGAGTACCCTGATCCTCATTGCTCCTTACTGGCCTCACCAAGTCTGGTTCCCCTTCCTGTGGCCCTATTTCTTGGAGGAACCCTGGATTCTGGAACCATCTCCAGACCACCTGATTCATCAATCATGACAGTTCTATCCTACCATCCAAACCCTGAAATTGTCAGCATGGCGGCTCCAGTTCCAAGAACAGCCAGGTGTATTTCCCTTTCTCCTACAGTTAAACACATCCTGATTTCTTCACACAAACTTTCCACCAGGAAATTATATTCCAGTAAATGGGAAAGGTTCTCCATTTGGGCAGCTAACCAAGGCATAGATCCCTACTCAGCTCCCATAGAGTCTGTCTTGTCCTTCCTAGCATCTATTTTTTCAAGAAGGAGCTGCAGCTGCTACTGAGTTCTGTTAGCTGCCATCTCTATCATTTTGGCTACATGGGAAATCCAATTATGTCCCACTCTTTATGCTAAACCTTTTTGAAAGGAGTCCTTCTCAGACCTCCAATCAGGCAACCATCAGAGCCCTGGGACTTGAACTTAGTTGTCACCTCTTTGATTTCCCCACCCTTTGAACCATCTTCTTCATCTGACTTGAAATTGTTGTCTTGGAAGACATTGTTCTTAGTTGCTTTAACATCTGCTAGGAGAGTTTCAGAATTGCAAGTCCTCACCATTCGACCTCCTTATATTATTTTCCACAAGGATAGAGTCTCCCTCAGAACTAATCCTTCCTTTCTCCCTAAGGTATGTTCAGAACATAATCTAAACCCATCTATCGAATTACCAGTATTCTTCCCAAATTACAGTAACAAATCAGAATACAGACTACACCAATTAGATGTCCACAGAATTCTCCAATTTTACCTGCACAGGACTAAAGATTTTCGAAAATCGGACCAATTGTTTGTTTCCTTCTCAGACAAAAACAAAGGCTTGCCCATCTCTAAGGTCACTTTGTCTAAATGGCTTTCAGACTGCATCTAATTTGCTTACAAAACTGCTGGGAATCAGTTACCTGCTAAAGTAAAAGGCCATTCAACCAGAGCAGTATCAACTTCATATGCCTTTAGATCAAAACTCCCAATTGATACCATTTGTGCAGCAGCTACTTGGGCAAGACCTCATACCTTTGTCACTCATTACAAATTGGATTTGGCCTCCCGGGACAGGTCATCCTTTGGGTCTACTGTACTAAAAAGTCTCTTTGCCTGAGCCACCTGGGATAAAGATGCTAGGGACGGTGTCCCATCCAGCAAGAATTACGGCGAGATAGGACTACATAACATAAAGAAGTTATGTACTTACCATAACGTTCAATGTTTGTAGTCCATCTTGCCTACATTCTTGTGTCCCACCCTCCTTCCCCCTTCCTGTATCCTGGAGGAACTGGTGGACTATCCATTATGCTGTCTGACCTTGTTGTAGTTGTCCATCCACATGGCATGGATAGTAATACAAAGTATTTTGTTTGTATGTGCATAGTTATTGATAGTTTAGTTACTATTATGCATGTAGTTACTTTCTTGCACACAACATCTGGGAATTGCCATGATGCACCATGGGATAGGGGTTAGCCTCGAGCCAGTAAAAGCTCTCGAGCTTTAGTATCAGCCGAGTCGGAGCCAAGAATCGGCACCAAACCCATCCAGCAAGAATGTAGGCGAGATGGACTACAAACATGGAATGTTATGGTAAGTACATAACCTCTTTTTATTCTTTGGGGGGGGGGTCTTCAAACTTCCTCTGGAGAAAAATCCTTTTCTTCAGGGAAGACAGTGGCCTCTTCATCTTTCCCTGCTGCTTCTTCCTAAAATACAGTACATAGAAGAGAAACCTAAATCTACTAGAAAGCTGTCTTCAGAGCTGAATACCTCATCTGCTCTAACAACAAAGCTTAAACTGGAGGCAACAGAGTTTTCTGATCAGATCCTCGACTCCTAACTTCTCTCTGGAGCCAATCTTTCTCTCATGTTCTGGTCTCTGATCCTACAAGATAGACTGTCATTTTCATCCAGGCCCACCTTTTCAGCCTTGTTTAGGTCAGTGAGATCCTCTTGGAACTTAACCGAAGCAGACACTGACAGGGATCATGAGGTGCTTTCTTCAGACTCCAATACAGTTGGGTGTACTGACTCCACCTACTGTCAGACCTGGTGGGAGTCAGTTCCACCATCATTCCTTGTGGGCTGTTTCTCAGATTTGACCTCTAATTGGAGCCCCTGAATCCAACTCTAGCCCATGGTAATCTGCATCAGCACCAAAACTGCATATTTGTTTGACTCTATTAAGTTCTTTATCAGACCCAACCTTATTGGAGTCATTGGAATCCCAGAGCTGTAACACTGGCACCAATTCTGACAGGTTGGGATTGTATCAGAGATCTTCAGTGTCTTTCCTCCCCTTAGGAGCCTCAGCTCTAGATAATTTGCTGCGGTGACTACCTCCAACCCAGTATTTAGCTGCCTAAAGGGGTTTCAGCTCCAAAGGCCATGCTCCCCAGATCTGTTTCAGGCTCCGAGTTTGAGGCTTTCAAAAGAGTCCTCCCCTACCCTAGAGTAAGGTCTTCCCTATCTGAGCTGGATCTAACCATCCATCTAGAATCTCCCAGAGTCCGCATCTTTGCTCCTACTCGAGTCAGAACAGCCAGTCCTTGAGAGCCTTGAACCTAGTCTCCCTGAGAGACCTTTGAATGTACAAGTCCACCCATAAGCTCACCTCAGAGGAGGTTCAGAGGAATTTACCGAAGGATTCCCCTACCACTGCCACTGATTTCAGTGAGGGAAATGGTTCCCCTAGATCCCGCCTTCAGGATGTGTTGTACCAAAAGATTCTTGAGCTTGGACTGAAAGGGGGGTTGGTCTTCCCAAACTTCTCCTGAGGAATTAATCTTTCTCAAGGCTTTCGGCTGTAGCTCGTCTACTTCTTGGGTGATCCCTCTTACTGATGAGATGATTGATTTGATCTCATCACCGGCATGCTATGGAGGGAACCTGACACAGTTGAACCTATCCCCAAGAAGCTTGATAACTTCTTAGTTGCTCTGAAGGACCGCATACACTTGAGCGAGGGCCCAGCAGTAGATTGCATGATTGTGTTGACAGCCACCAAGAAGGAGCTCACTAAAGAAAGGTCCTCTGCCCATCTACCAAACAGTAATATGCTTTGGACTGATTTGGGAAGCAGGGCTAGACCTCATCTACTTTCATGATGAGAGGGCATAATTATATGACACATTTTACTTGTTTTAAGAGAGATTTGGGTAAAAAACAATCTCCAATTCTGTCCAAGGGACCTTGACTTCAGATTAGACGCTTGACTCTCAGCAGGCTACTCTACAGTCTTTATAAGCAACCCAAAAAAAAACAATATGAAATATGAAAGAAACGACTGAAACAGATCCACAACTGAAATGCAAATTTAATACTCTGACGTTTTGGCCGTAGCCTTCAAGGGGGTACTCTACAGTCTTTATCCAATGTTTCTTATGCTCCTTATCTCTAATACCACAGAGGGTGCATCTAGGTAGCCATAACAGGCATTTCCATTACAAAATGCATCTGGATTGGATTAATTTAAGATGCCCTTTATCAGTGGCTTGTAAAATGGGGGGAAAAAACTTTGTTTGGTCCAAAAGTTAAGAAAACTAGTTCCAGGAACAAAAAAGATGAGAAATCCCTATCTTCTGTAGGGATCAAATTCTCATCCCCTTAGAGGACCTTTTCTAGAAACCAGAAGGCAGGGAAGAGAATATGGTTTTAAAAAAAATCTCTGGGTTTTCACCCGATTCTTCAGGGCAGTGAGCTCCCCAAGGCAGAGGGGGAGACTTGCATAGTGAACATCCAAGAGGCAGAGGTGGTCAACAAAATCAAGGCTTTAGGGGTCCATTTTCTGAGAAGCCTTTCCAGTGCTTCTCAAGGGAAGCCAGACTGTTGCCTCCTGGAGGCAGCCAGGGACACTTATCTCTACATCTACTGACATGGATGGCTGTCACTCAAGACAAGTAGGTGTAAATTGCCAGAGGTTATCCCTGTTCCTTTTCATTCCCCTCCATTACATTCCAGAAAAAATCCTGCTGATCCACTGTCATAGAAACCATTTTAGAGAGAAAAATTTCTAAACTAGACATTCAAAAGGTCCCACCAGACCAGAAACTATCCAGAATTTATTGCCAAAGAAAAACTTGGACCAAAGGCCAGTTTTGGACCTATATCACTTAAACAATTTTGTGAAACAGACAAAATTCCAGATGGTCATGGTTTAGTCCATTCTTCCACTGTTTTGGAAGAGCGACTAGATGTGCTTGATCTCCAGGATGCATACTACCATATAAAATTGAACATGTGATCCAGATCTCTGCTTCTAGCTAGAAGCCAGTAACTTCAGATTTAGGACTCTTCCCTTTGGACTCACCACAGCCCCCTGGGTGTTTACCAAATGCATGGCAGTAGTGGTAACTCAACTATATAGCAGCAGGAGTTGTGAGTGTTCCCTTGTGTGGACGACTAGATCAACACCACACTTGCTGGGGATCTACTAATTTCAGACATGAACTCCTTGTTCCTGTTATGCAGTGACTTGGGAATAACAGTTTACAGAAATCCAAACTGCAACCATTTCAATCTCTGGAATTAATTCATAAGGGCATTTTTAGACACATCTGATGGGAAGACTGCCTCAAACTGTGATCTCGCTGCCCCACCAAGCTAAAGTCTTGTCCTTCTGGAAGTCACTGCCAGGTTGATTCTCCACTTTTCACGGCCTTTTGCTGTCTCCAATACTACGGTTCCATTAACCAGGTTTCATATAGGAGTCTCTTGTTTTTCAATTTGATATTTATTGGATTTTTTGTAGAAATTACAACATAAAAAAATATAAAACAAAAAGAAGTGGCCTGTATAAACAGTACAATAATGATGACAGTTGAAAAGCTTCAAACTATTTACATAAAAAGTGTTGCACACACTGTATGAACTTTATCATACCATGATCAATTTGTTAAAGTATTCAAAATAATGCTAGTTTACTACTAATATGATAAAGTAAAAATAATGCAGTGTTTTAGTTACAAGATGTTTCCCAAATTTTGAGATAAGCAATACACATTTTAGTTTCTTTTGTACCATCTCTTACACTCTATAATCCAAAGAACCATTGCTTATAGCTGGTTAACAACTATAATAACTAAAATGAAAAATGCAAACATTTTTATTTACAATAATATTTACAATTCAAGTTGCCACATATGTAATACTGTGCATCAGACCTTATCCCATTACTTAATCTTTGTACTTTTTGAAATGGTCTATATCTGTATTTAGAGTTATGTTATTAAAATGTGTTCAAGCTTAGTCAGGATGATATCAAAAAGGTAGCTCCAATAATTTTAAAAGTATGTCTTTTTGTTTTGATTTTTTGTTACTAATTTATGAGAGGACATAAGTTTTATTGCCATTTCTTTAAATGTTCCCATGTGATTTTAATTTTGTCTGGCAATGAAATGTTTGATTAAGGCACATATGGATGTTCTTCATGTTTCACTGTTGCAGTCATTACATTTGGGTAATCTGCTGACAGGTTGCCCTCAGTCGGCCTGATTAACAAAGTCTTGGGTCCTGCGTCAGTTGCTGTCCCTTCTTCCATGATGTCAGGTAGTCAGGGGTATAAAACATGCAGCCGACGCCATTACATCAGTCTTTCTTGCTGTGCTGTGCCTGAAGCAGAAGCAGTTCGCAAGTGCCGGTCAGCCGACTCCTGAAATTTTTGTTTTCGAGTTTCAGAACCGAAGCCTTCAAGTAAAAGCTAAGTACCCTGTTGGGGAAACTTTTTCTTGCTCCTTACCGATGTCAGTAAAAGTTAATAATTGCATTACTTGTGGGAAGCAAATACCTCATAAGGATTTTCATTTGTACTGTATTCCTTGCCTAGGCCCTGATCATAACGTACCTTGCTGTCAGTTTTGTGCTAGATTTAATCAACGCACTATTAAACGTCAGTACCTTTTTGCTTCTAAATATTTTGGCTCACGATTTAACTATCCAGAAATTATGTCGGTTAGCAATCTGACTACCGGAATACCTAAAAAATGCAAAGAAAAAGACAGACAGGCCGTTGAGGTCCAAAACTGACGACGACGTTTCTCCTAAGCCAGTCGCTAGTTCGCCGGTACTCAGTGAGGTGCTTTCGCAGCCCCTGATGCCCGCTACTTTTGATTCGCAGGCCTCTACTGAGACCCGTTCGGAGTCCGGTATGCCGCGAGATGCTTTAAGTATTGAACCCGTGGATGTCTCTACCTTAGATGGGTCTGGAGCCGCTGTGCAGGCACCGGCTTCTGAGGGTGTTTTCAGGCCTAAAGATTTGTATATTAAACCGATGCCATTTTCAAAACTAAGGCCAAAATCTACTTCTATGTCTAAAAAAATGATGCTTGTGCCACGTGTGCAGGTTTCTATGCCTAAAAAACAAATGATAAAAATGGCTGAAGATTTAATTACCTTGATCAGGGGTAGCCAACCCCCTCCTGCTAAGAGCCCTAGGCAAGACATTGATTATGAATCTTCTGATCAGGATTCTATTTCTTCTGATTCTTCTACTGAACAGGATTTATCTATACCTACTTATGAGGACTCTGACGCAGAAGATTCCATTCCGTCTGCTTCTCCCCCTGAGAATTTCTCTTTTGTGGAAACTTTACATACCTTAAGGGAACATTTCCACTGGGAAAGTCAGGATTTCTCTGAATCTAAAAAGAGACTTAGGGATTTTCTTCTTCTTCCTCAGCATAGGCCTTTGGCTATACCTCCTGTTCTAGACATTGTTGATGATGTTTTTTCAGACTCTGGTATGACTCCTGATTCTCTGCCTCTGGCTCCTAGTAAGCCAGACAGATACTACAGGGTTCCTAACTCGCACAAATTCCTTTTCAAAAATCCTACTGCTGATCCTGAAACAATTTCTCAGGGTCCCAAGGGCATTAAAGCCTCTACTGCTAAAAATCATACCCCTTCTGATAGAGATTCCAGGGTGCTGGATAGATGGGGTAAGAAGGTTTACACTTATGCAACCTTGGCAATCAGGGCTTTAAACTCAATTTCATATGCTTAAATATCAACAGCATATTATGGGACTACTTAAACAGAAAATGATGTTAATTTCTGACTGTGTGGAAAATAAAGATTTACAGGATTTATTAGATTCAGCTGAACAAGTTGGAAAGCATACCTTGCAATGTGGTTTTGATTCCTTGGAAGCCTCTTGCAGGGCTGCTGTAACTGGATCTGTACTAAGAAGGCATGCTTGGCTCAAAGAGCAAACTCTGCCTGATCATGTTGAAGCAAAATTGTTGGATGCTCCTTTACAACAGGACTGTCTCTTTGGTAGTAAGGCTGAAGAAGTGTTAAAAAGATGGAAAATAAAGCTAAAGCTATGCAAACACTGAAAGATTTCTTACAAGTGCAACCTCCAAGATTTAGTAGGCACTGGCCTACTAAGAACTGGTCCTTTCCAGTCACTTCGAGAGCCGCTCAAGTCAAATCCAGACATTCCAAAGGCTCCAGGTTTCAGTCACAAGGAACTTTTAGAACAAAACAATGGGGTGCCTCCACCTCCAAATCTGGAAACAACAAGGCACCTCCCTATGGTAAACAGTCTCAATGACTTCCCTCTACAATCACCAAGCATTTACCTTTTAGCCACCCCTTTGGGGGGAAAACTGGCACTTCATGCAAGAAACTGGCAACTTATTACCCAGGACAAATGGGTTTTAAATACAGTATCCCAGGGATACAGATTTCATTTCCACATGTTGCCAATCCCAAATGGATGGCCAGACCTGCCCCCAAATCAGTGGGCAGAGGCCCAGAAACAAGTTCTGTCCCTCATGAACATGGGGGCTCTTCAACCAGTACCAGAAGAGGAAAAGGGACAAGGTTTCTATTCAAGACGTTTCCTGGTACCCAGAAAAGACAAATCATGGCGTCCAATTCTGGACTTATCCACTCTAAACACATTTCTGGACATTCCAAAATTCAAGATGCTGACTCTTCAACAGTTACTACCTATGCTAGGCAAAGATGCCTGGTTGGTAACTCTAGACTTAAAAGAGGCTTACCTGCATATCCCAATCAGGGAATCTTGCAGAAGATACCTCCGCTTCAAAGCAGGCTACTTGCATTACCAGTTCTCTGCACTGCCCTTTGGCTTATCTACTGCGCCCAGGGCCTTCACAAAGTGCCTGGCTCCAGTAATTGCATTTTGCCGGCAAAGAAATACTCAAATATATCCATACCTGGATGATTGTCTAATTCAGGCAGAAAACAAGGCCATTCTTCTAAAGCATCTGGCATTTGTAAAAAGGGTTCTAACTAGTCTAGGGTACCTCATAAACGAAAAGAAATTACAACTGGTACCCTCACAAAAAATTACATTCCTAGGTGCAAGCTTGAGTACAACTGCCCAGATGACTTACCTTACGCCAGAAAAGCAAATTCAATTGGTGACTTCAAACAGGTAGCCACAAAAACCCTGCCATCTGCAAGACAAATTCTGCAAGCCTTGGGGTTCATGGCCTCCTGCATTCTTCCAATTCCATATGCAAGATTGCATATGAGGAAACTTCAGTGGTACTTAAAAGTTTATGGAGCCAACATTGTCACAGCTTGGAAACAATGATTCCTATTATACCTGCCGGCAACTAGAGTTCCTATGGTGGGCAGAGGCCTGCCACCAAAACAAGGGACTGCCATTCGCTCCACCCCCTGCCACCCAAACCCTAACTACAGATGCATCAGACTACGCTTGTGGGGCTCATCTGGCAGGAAAGTGCACTCAGGGCAAATGGAGCCCAAATCAAATGCACCTACATGTCAATCAGAAAGAGATGCTAGCTGTACAGAATGTATTGACAGCCTTCAAGGACTACCTTCATCCAGGACAACTAATGATAAAGACAGACAACACCACAGTTGTGTTACATAAACAAGCAGGGGGGTACACATTCCTACCCCCTTTGCAGACTAGCCATGGCATTGTGGAACACAGCCTTGACCTACCAAATACAACTACAAGCACAATTCCTGCCAGGAAAGCTAAATACTCTGGCAGACAAACTAAGCAGAAATCTTATGAACCCACATGAATGGAAACTGGAGCCACAAGTTTTCAACATGTTGGCATGCAAATGGGGGGGTTCAGACACAGATCTTTTTGCCTCACCCTAGAACTATCAGTTGGACAAATTATGCACAAGAATTCATCACAAAAAAGCTTGGAAAGTGGATGCTCTATCATTCAGCTGGAAAAACTTACCAGTCTATGCTTTTCCCCCTCTGCCTCTGCTCTCCAAAGTTCTACTAGAAGTCAGACAGGACAAACCAAAAATTATTCTGATTGCTCCAGACTGGCCTCGCCAACATTGGTGTACCCACTCTTGCGCAATGTGTCACACCTTCCTCAGTGGCACCTGCCTCAGACACCTTACCTACTGTCTCAGCAGAACTGCCAAATTCTGCAAACACAGCTCCAAACTTTGAATCTTGCAGTGTGGCTAATCAACTAATTTCACCCTTGGCATCCCTCAGCAAACCTGTGATGGATGTCATTTAGGAGGCTAGAAGGCCTAGTACTAGAAAATCTTATGCTGACGAATGGAAAAGATTCTGTGCCTGGAACCACTCACAAGGAATAAGCAAAGGGATGCCCAATATTCCTCAGATTCTGCAATACTTAACTGAGATGCTTCACAAGGGCCTATCTTTTTCTTTCATAAAAATCCATGCCTCTGCCATTTCAGCTCATTACAACACAGAACCTCCCCTCTCATCCTTTGCTAAAGCAGTATCTCAGAGGGGCCAAAAATTTAAGACCTCCCAGGAGAGCACCAACTCCTGCATTGGACCTCAATTTTGTTTTGTAAAAACTCACTCTCCCTCCTTTTGAGCCAGCTGCTACTACAGACCTAAAATTTCTCTCCTGAAAAACAGCTTTCCTTTTAGCAGTCACTTCAGCTAGAAGGATTTCAGAATTACAGGCTCTTATGGCAGTGGAGCCTTTCATTATTTTTTATCTGGACAGGGTGTCTCTCAGGACCAATCCATCTTTCATGCCTAAGGTGGTATCCAGTGTGGCTCTTAATCATGCCATTCATCTGCCAAATTTCTTTCCCAATCCACAGAACAAGGGTGAGCAGATTCTGCATTCATTGGATGTACACATACATCTTAGATTCTACTTAAACAGGACAAAATCGCTAAGAAAATCTGAACAACTATTGGTGGCATTTGCTGCAGGGGCAGAGGGAAAGGCTATTTCAAAGCAGACCATTTCCAAATGGATAAGCCATTGTATTCATTTCTGCTATATGCACCATGGTAAACCTATCCCCAAGGGGATCAGATCTCATTCCACCGGGGCTGCATTTACTTTTGCAGCCTTTCTCAGAGGGGTTCCTACCAGAGACATTCTAGAAGCTGCTACCTGGACCTCAGTTCATACGTTCACCAAACATTACCATTTACCTCTCTTCTTTAAATCCAGAGCTGGCTTTGCCACTGCTGTCCTGCAGGGCCTTATAACCGCTCCTAATGCTGTATAACTCCATCCTCCCAACCATAGCTTTGGGTTTCTACCCAAATGTAATGACTGCAACAGTGAAACACGAAGAACATAGTACAGTTGTGTACACTTACCATAAATGTAGATGTTCAAGTGTATTCACTGTTGCAGTCCTGGTTACCCACCCTCCAGACCCCTGTTTTTCTCTTACTATACCTCTCCTTTCTTTTACTATGCTTAAAAGCCTTTTTGGTGTATTTGCTTTTGTTTGGAGGTATATTTTTTGTGTTTTACATTATATACACACACACACACACACACACACACACACATATATACACCTGACATCTGGGGCAAGAAAGACTGATGTAATGGCGTTGGCTGCATGTTTTATACCTCTGACAACCTGACGTCATGGAAGATGGGACAGCAACTGACGCAGGACCCAAGACTTTGTTAATCAGGCCAACTGAGGGCAACCTGCCAGCAGATTTCCCAAATGTAATGACTGCAACAGTGAATACTCTCGAACATCTACATTTATGGTAAGTGTACACAACTGTACTTTATAATTACATGTTTGTGGATGCCTGATAGTAATTTAGGAGTTATATGTAAGATTGCAATTTCCTACGAGAAAGTGTTTTTTTCGTATCCCATTTTTTGAAATTTTTTTGAGAACACCATAGTTTATAGACTACTTTACAACTCCAGAAAATGTGTAGAATGTTGGCGTTTTCTTGGGGACAGAAGGGGCAGGAAGGATTTTTTTGTAACCAAAGTTTTTAAGAACCGCTGGGGTATAGTACGCTTTGTTGTTGATCATAAGCTGTATATAAATTAATATTTTTTAAAAGGGGTCAAGTTTATTGTGTTTTTGACTGCTTGGTATGTCTGTTCAGTTGTGATATTTTTCTCATCCCAGTATTTAGAGAAAAGAATTGAGGGTTGAAATTTTATTGAAGATGTTAATTTATATGCATTAGTAGCATTTTTGTTTTGCTCATCTATTGTGATTTAGAGAATTTGGTATTAATGATTTATTTAATTTGTCTAAGTATGGGGTTAATATTTAGTTTATACCAAGATGATTTCTTAAGATTGATAAAAGGGAGGAGGTTTTAGGGTTTATTTTGCTTGATTTCATTTGGTTGTACCATATTTTACTCAATAGTGGAGGCCAATTTTGACTGTCAAGCTTGTGCCAGAGATTTGAACAATTCTGCTACCACATATGATGTTGTATAGTTTGAAATCTGGTAATCCCAAACCTCCTTTTTCTTTTGGTAGTGTTAACTTGTCATAACTAATTCTCATGGCTTTTGGGTACCAAATTAATTTTGAGAGGGCAGATTTCATTTTGACAGACTTTTTTGGGATGTTTAAGTTTATGGAGTTAAAATAATATAAGATACTCAGTAAAATATTCATTTTAATGATAGCTTCCAATAAAGGTGATAACTTTGTTTTTCCACCTAGTTATATCTTGAGTAATTTTATCCCATGTTCTCTGTAAATTTTCTTTCATCAACTCTTTGTGAGTATGCACAAAGTTGATACCTAAACATTTTATTTGATATTTTATTGAGATTGGTGCTATGGGGAAATATGATTCTTTATGGTTGCAAAGGTTTATAGGGAATATGGAGGATTTCAGGGGGTTAATTTCGTAATTTGATATTTTCGAAAAGTTATCTATTCTTTTTAAGATTTTCCGTAGCTTGGTGTTAGGGGGTTCAAAGTAGATATTGAGATCATCAACAAAAACAGTGAACTTTGTCAATGTTATTTATTTTTGAGATATGGTGATAGTTTTTTTTGAGCAATGTATAGTAGGAGCGGTTCCAGGTAAAGATTAAAGATATAGGGTGATAGAGGGCATCCTTGTGTGGATCCATTTATTTTAATTGGCTGTGATTGAAATTTGTTAATATACAGTGTGATTGATGCATTTTTGTATATAATTTTAATTATATCAATGAAGGAGTCAGAAATATTAAAACAGGTTACAATCTTGTAAAGGAAATTGAGATTTACTCTGTTGAAGGCTTTGGTTACATCAACTGTTAGAGTATATCTGGGGAGTTTGTCTTTTGCTAGGAGTGTCATTATTGTGTCAAGAGTTAGGGTATTATCCCAGACTTGGCAACGTTGCATGAAACCAATTTGCTCAGGTGATATTATGAATTGTATTACTTTTTGCAGTCTGTGTACTAAAATTGAGGTTAATATTTTTATGTCTAGCTTAATAAGAGCGATAGGTCTGTAGTTGTACAGGTTAGCTGAGTCTGAATTAGGTCTGGGAATCAAAATCGTTTTTGAATTAATACAGTCGTCTGATAGTCCATGGTTTGTGATATGATTATATACTTTGAGTAGGATGCCTGAGAGCTGTGTAATGAATTTTTTATAAAATTCAGTGGTGAAGCCGTCAGGGCCAGGAGCTTTATGAATTTTCAATTTGTTTATGGCCGGTTGGATTTCCTCTAATGTGGGTTTGCTAAGAATTTTGCTTGTTCTTCATTTAATGGAAATTTGAGGTCCTTGAATTTGTCATACAGATCTGGGTGGGTTTGGATCTGGGGATTATATATGTTTTTATAAATGAAGGTGAATAAATTTATTATATCTGGATCTTTATGAATTACATTGCCATTGTATTTTAATTCCTTTATTTTTGGAGGGTATTTTATATATTGATTAATCTGGCAAGCAATGAAGGAATTTGAGCCCATTCAGCGTATGTGTAAAGGAGCCTAAGTTCATTATGGGATTGTTTTTCCAAATGCATGGTATAAAGTTTTTTTTGTAGGTGTAACACGTTTTTTCAGACTTCAGGGAATAGTTTAGAAGTTGTTTTTCTGCATCTTGTAGTTTTTCAAGTTGTGTTTTCTCCTTGCTGTCTTGTTTTTTAAAGATTTCGAGGATTTTTGTATGAGCTTTCCATGGATTATTACCTTTGTGGCTGCCCATTGTATGTCCAAGGGTATATCGGAGCTTATGAGGGCCTGTTTTAAATTTGCTAGAGTAGAGTTTATTTCTTGTATAACTTCAGCCTTACTAGATAGATTTGTTTTAAATGTCCAGTTAGGGCTGTTGTATTTTTTATATTTTGTGCTGTCAATAGTAATTGAGATTTTTGAGTGATCAGATATTTTTTTTTTATTTATTTTTTATTTATTTAACATTTGTTGACCAGGAATGTTCGACTAGGTTCCACAGAGCCTGTTTTCAGTGGAGGCCCGGGGAGAAACGCTCCAGATGCATGTCTTTGGAATGTGGGAGGAAACCGGAGTACCCTGAGGAAACCCACGTGAACACAGGGAGAACATGCAAACTCCACACAGAAGGCACCCCAGCTGAGAATCGAACCGGAGAACCTTTTGCTGTGAGGCGACAACGTTAACCGCTGCACCACTGTGCCGCCCACAGAATATTGATCTGACATCAACTTGTTATTTAGTAATTGCATTTGTTAATGCTTCAGGGATTAGGAAGAAATCAACTCTGGACCATGTTTTGTGGGTTGGAGAGAAGTATGTGCATTTATTTGTTGGATTGTCTTGTTGATGCAGTGTGTAGGGGTCTGTTAACTCGAAATTATTTATTAATTCTTCCAATGCTACTGCACTTGGGGTGACTGTTTTCTGTTTTTGTGGGATCCATCTTTATGAGGGTTTGTGAGACTATTCCAGTCACCCCCTATTATATAGTAGCAATTTGGGAATTGCATTATTAAGTTATAGATGTCATATATAAAGTAATGTTGATTAGAGCATGGTGCATAGACATTTATGAAAATTGTTTTATTTTTATACGGAAGTGGGAAGTAATAAAATAGCACCATCTACCATTTATATCTGAGTTGTATCTTAGGATATAACTCAATATGATTTTTTTAATTATGATTGCAGTTCCTTTAGAGGCCATATTGTTTCCTGCTGTTATAATTTGCTTAATCCAACCTTTCTTTCTTTGTCCCATTGACCATCAGTCGTGTGTTTCTTGGAGAAAAATAATGTTTGACTTGTTTTGATAAGTGAGATCCATAATTAAGTTCTGTTTCTTTCTATCTTGAAGACCATTTACATTCCATGAGTCAAGTATTATCATAAGACTTTGGCTATCTAAAAAATTTTATTTTATTTTTGTTTTTTAAAAGGTTTAGAGCAGGATTTAAGGGTGTATTAACTGAACAAATGATGTGTATATAAGTGGCAACAGTTTCTATCCAGTCAAACTTGGCGCCTAACCACTTATCCCCCTGTGATATTATAATAAAGTAGTTAGGATTAGCTTGATGTTTGTGTACCATTTCCCAAGTAGTAATTGTGTTGTGTAGCAGGGAGAGGTTGCATATGAGAGTCTTACGGTGGACCCTGGCAGTCCAGTGGTCTATCGGTTAACATCTGATGTCCCATCTAGTCATCAACAAACATTTACAGAGATCACATACTGTGGTGGATAAATTCTCCATATCTTCAGCAGGGATGACCTTTCATCCCCCTCTTCACAGGCCACAGTGACCTTAAATGCTTTCCATTTGGGTGGGGGGGGGGCAATGTGATGTATTCCATTCCTCCTCATGAATGGGTTACGGATCCATGCTCGGATCCGGCTCTGCCAATTTTCTTCAGACTAGGATCCAAGTCTCGAGATCCTCCCACTACCCACAATGCAACACACTTCAACCAACCTCCTCAGATCTTGTTTGCCGTCAGTGGAATCAGACATGGTCGCTTGAGTCTTTCCCTTTTATGTGTGTGCAGAAAGATTGTTTTTGTGATGGCTGACAAACCCTCTGGGTTTAAACGGTGCTCTGAATGCAGACATAAGTTCCCGCATTCCGATGCACATTCTTTGTGTTTGCTGCTTGGGTGCAGAGCATCTGCAGTCAGCCTGCTTTATTTGTGAAAGCTTTAACTCTAGTGCTATAGCTGAACGCAGAAACAACCTGATTTTGATGGGTCTTTTGCCCACTTCCTCTCCAGGGGCTCAAACCCCCCTCAAAGAACCACATAGGAGTATCTGACTCCAAGAAGCACCCTCACAAGTCTTCAAGGGCATTTTAGGAGCCACCTATTAAGGCTGGGAAGCTCTTGGATCTGACATCTTCAGATCCCAGGCCTAGTTCAGCTCCAGCAGATCCAAAACTCTCTTTGGAGCCATCCACGTCCATGGTAATCACTAGCTCACCTGAAACTGCTGCTCCCTCTTCTTGGGATCCTAAACCTACAGATCCAACAATAAGGGGGGGGCCTACTCCAGTGCTGTGGTTCAAGTCAGTTTCGCTGCCTGGGCTGCAGCAGACTCCTTCCAAACATTCCAAATCCTCCCTCTATAACTTCCTCCAGGTCTTCCAGGAGTCTTTTGGAGGCTGACATGGGCAGTATCAAGAAGGTTCTCAAGACTCAGATCCAGCTGGGGGTCTTCTCAGCTGCTTCCCCTATGGGTTCTGCAAGTATCTCTCTTCAATTGCAGTCTCCTTCTCCAGTCTGTACTTTGGCTTCTGAGTCACAGGGTCATGGCCGATCGAGGGCTCTGGGGTCAAGTGTATGGAGCCTACCTTGCTTTAGTCAGACCATTGCTTTGACCTTTCGGTACCACTGTCTTCGGATCATAGCGAGTCTCAGATGTGAGATATCCCCACTGGATCTGGGGAGGGGTTTGGCTCCTACATTGTTGGAGCCATCTCTTTCTCTTGGTGTTTTGGCGCTAAACAGTTCGGGTCCGATAATACCAAGGACCCAGGGCTTGGGGTTTTTGACCCCTCTTCCATAGCCTCATCTCTAGTGGAATTGGGGAGGGATTCTCTGGGTCCCTTGAATTTTCTAGTGGTAGAAAGGGCTTTCTCTACCCACAGGGATCCAGTCCCTTTAAGCCATGATCCATGCCACTGACCACCTTTGGATCAGAGACTTGAGCCCTGTCATTCCTGCCCTGAGTCAACCCATGCAGACTGGTCTCCAAGCACTTCCTCCACAGGGAACCCCCTCCTCTTCTGAGACCTCCCCTGAGATCCCCACAGAGGATATTTTTCATAACAGGATGTGCAAAAGGAGCCACATTGACTCCCCTTGGAGTTGGTCACCGAGATATGTACTTTGATGAAGGGTAGAGATCCGCTAAATCACCACTGGAGGACATCTCCTTTGGAGATATTTTAGAAATTCTGCAGCAGAGAGGTAGTTGGGCAACCCAGCCTCCCTCCTCTGAGGAGTCTGTATTTTTGGAGGTCTTTGGGACAGGCCCATCTACATCCTGGGTGGTTCCATGGTGTATGAGTTAGTAGATTTGGTGTCCAGCCAGGCCTGGAAGGAGCCAGACTTGGTTGAATTGATCCCCAAGTGCCCTGACAAATTTTTGTCCCCCCAAAGATGGACCTTAATGGAGTAAGGATATTCCAGTGAATGCCATGGTTGTCGCAGCAACTACCAAAAAGGACCTAGTGGAGCAGCGTTCCACTGTCCATCCACCAAACAGGGAGTCCAGAGTGATGGACAGATTTGGTAAGTGTGTTTACTCCTCGTCCACCTTCTCACTGAGGGAATTTAACTACCTGGCACATTTTACTCGCTTGCAGAGGGACCTGGTGAAAGAGCTATTGGACTCTCTGGCAGAGACCATATCGCCGGAGGACTTCAAGAAATTCTCCCCCCAACTGACTACTCTTTCATTCTTGTCCAGCTCTTCCATGAGGCTGATTTCCCATTCCACAGAAGGTGTCCCTCGAGCAGCCAGCTCAGGCATTGCTATTCAGTGACATGCCTGGATGAGGCTTTGTGATTTTGCAGAGCCCTTTAAGGGATCCTTTAATGCCACCTTTGATGGATCCTCACTCGAGTCCATCGGTCAGAGATCCTAACCCATAGAGAAGAAGAGGGGAAGACTTTGCCATTGGGGTGAAGTTCTCCAACCCATAGCACACCTTCTCTAGAAATCAGTGCAGTGGAAGGAAAACCTAGTTCAGTAAATCCCAGGGGACTTCCCAGGATCATCACAGGGATTCTTCCTCTAGGGGCAGAGGAGGAAGTTTCAATAGGAGATGCCACCCCAGGGATCTACTTTACTTGACCTAAAACTCATTTGACTGACACCCATTTGACAGTCACCCAAATGACCTAAATTTCATTTGACTGACTCCACATTTCACCGACAGCTTACAGTACTGAGTTTCAACATACTAAATCTTAAACCATAGACAAGCACATTTAGAACACCAGTAACTAACTTTTTCCAGAATTTAAAAATACTTACCCTCTTAGAAACAGGACAATGTACAACCAAAGTAGGTGGAGTGCTATGCCCCCACACCCCCTAATTATATATAACAACTCCAGGATTGCACTATAGTGGGGAAAAGGCCATGTACCTTTAACTTGCCTTACAGTGAAGGAAAACCCACAAGTCTATGTCTTAAATGTCAGTGAAATGGGAGTCAGTCAAATGAGTTGTCAGTCAAATGAAATTTAGGTCAAATGAGTTTTATGTTAAGTGAATTAGACCCCACCCCAGATGCATAGGGGGGTCCGCAGAATCAGACCTTCAGGAAGCCCTTCTCTGATGGGCTTTTTCGGTGCTCCTGAAGCACTGCCCAACTGCTCATCTCTGGAGGGAGTCGGGGGTTGGTTCCCTCTACACCTTACCGCTTGGACCAATATAGCACAAAACAAGTGTATGTTAGAGATTATGTCCAGAGGCTACATGATCCCCTTTATAAATTCTCCTCCAGAGAGGTCAAAGAGGCTCCTCAGCATTCCATCCAGTTAGAGGGAGTTCACAGTAGCAGAAATTCTAAGTCTACTGCAAAAAAAGTCATCCAAGAGGTTCAGACCGTACAAAGAAGATTTGTAGCTTACTCTCTCTCCTTTTTAATGCCAAATAAAACTGGAGGCCTGGGATCCATTCTGGATCTAAGCAAGTTAAACTTGCTTGTAAAGAGAGAGAAGTTCTGAATGTTAACTGTTCAATCTATTCTTCCACTGCTGAGGAAGGATGATTAGATGTGCTCTGTGGACTTAAAGGATGCATACTATCACATCAGAATAGACAGGCACTCCAGGAGTCATCTGCACTTTCGGCTGGGAGACAGTCACTTTCAATTTAGAGCTATGCCCTTTGGACTCACCACAGCCCCAGGGTGTTTACCAAATGCATGGCATTAGTCACAGCTAACTTCAGACTGCAGAGATTCTGGGTGTTCCCTTACCTGGATGACTGGCTCTTTACTGCCCCAACCAGGCATCAGCTAATATAGGCCAGGGATTACTTTTTCAATCTTGCCAACCATCTGGGGATTACTATATATCGTTAAAGTCAAATCTTTCCCCTGTGCAGACTTTAGAGTTAATTGGAGCTACCTTGGAGACAGTCAACCAGATTGCGGCTCTTCTCCCTCATCGCTTTCTAACCTTCAGAGATCACGTACAAACAGTGTTAAGTCTGTCTAGCTTCTCCTCCAGCAAGGCTAGTTCTTCAAACTTTAGGTTCTATGTTGGCTGCCATCCCACTAGTTCCTCTTGCAAGATATTTTATGCAAGTCCTTCAATGGACTCTGGCTGCTTAGTGGTCTATACTGTAACAGCCTCTGTCTGCTCCTATCAAGCTGACTTCAGTTTGCAGAAAGCACCTTCAATGGTGGCTACTTTTGGATGACCTGACATTAGGCAGGCCTTTCTTTCTCCTATCCCCATTTGCCACGGTGACCACAGCTGCTTCCCAATTGGGGTAGGGTCATTACAAAGGAAAGGTAGTCCAAGGCGCATGGACACACTTGGAGACCAGACTACATATCAGTGTTCTGGAGATGAGTTGCCCTCCTCAAGTTGCAAGCCTTTCAGGAGATTCTCCCTGTAGGAATGATTGCAATTCACACAGACCACAGCTGCTTCCCAATTGGGGTAGGGTCATTACAAAGGAAAGGTAGTCCAAGGCGCATGGACACACTTGGAGACCAGACTACATATCAGTGTTCTGGAGATGAGTTGCCCTCCTCAAGTTGCAAGCCTTTCAGGAGATTCTCCCTGTAGGAACGATTGCAATTCATACAGACATGTCAGTGGTGTGGTACATCAATAAACAAGAAAGAACCCGCTTAAACCCACTCTTACCCACTGTGTAAAGAGGCCATGAGTGTTTGGGAATGGGCAATGTCTTTGGACCATTTTCTGCTTGCAACATACACAATGGGAAAATCCATCATCTGGGCAGACAAGCTCAGCAGGTCCATTCTGATGCCTTATGAGTGGTCTCTCAATCAGTCAGTAGCGGACTTGATCTTCAGCCACTGAGGTCAACCTTGCTGCAACCTGTTTGCTTCTCCCCAAAACAAGTGCAGCAACTTAGTTCTGATCCCCCCTGTGGGGGAGACTCCGAGGGATGCTCTGGTTCACAATTGGCCCCCCTGTCTCCTCTTTGCTTTTCCCCCACTGCAGTTGATCCCAAGGTTTCTCCAGAAAGTGAAGCACCTGAAGTCCTTGGTAATCCTCATTGCCCGCTTCTGGCCTTGCCAGATTTGGTTCCCCTTCCTCTGGTCTCACCTGAAGTATCTTCCATGGATTCTGGAACCCAAACAAGATCATTATCTCCCCATAGAGGGTTATCTCCCCAATCTGATGTCCCTGAAATTGACTTCTTGGTTTCTCCACTTCCAGTGATCATTCAAAGGTCCAGGCTTGCCTCCCCAGTTCAAGATATTATTTTAGCTTCCCAAAGCCCATCTACTAAGAAGGTTTATGGTAGCAAATGGAAGAGATTTGTCTTCTGAGCGTCCAAAGAAAATATTGACCCTTTGTCAGCACCTATTGATGATATTGTGTGTTTTCTGGCATCTCTTTTCAAAGAAGGAGCTAGCTTCTCCACCATCAAACTCCAGTTAGCGGGTATCTTTAATTTTCATTCTGGCAGCATTGCCAACTGTCCTTCAGCTTCCAAACTATGCAAGTCCTTCTTGAAAGGGGTCTTCCTTCTCAGGCCTCTGGTAAAGGATCCATCTCCACCATGGGATGTCACCATGGTTTTGCAGAGCTCAATTCAAAAAACCTTTGAATCAGTGGGCAACTGTGACCTAACGTTTCTTTCATGGAAAACAGTTCTCGTTGCCATTACCTCAGCTAAGTGAATATCTGAAATTCAGGCCTTGTCTTCTAAGCCGCCTTAATTTTCCACAAGGATAGAGTGTCCTTTCATACAAATCCTTCCTTTATGCTCAAGGTAGCTACCGAGGCCAGTCTTAACCAGGCTGTCCAATTACCAGTATTTTTCCCTAATTTTTCTAATGATGGAGAACAATTGTTGCATTCATTAGATGTTAACAGATAGTTAAGTTTTTACTTGCACAAGACTTAAGTCTTTTTGAAAGTCAGAACAGTTGTTTCCTTCTCTGTTAGCTGTCTAGGTCAGGCAGTTTCAAAGGTTACTCTTGCCAAGTGGATTACAGACAGTATCACCTTCATTTACAATAAAAATGGATTGCAGCTACCTCATCCTCCTAAGGCCCATTCCACCAGGTATATATCCACCACATCTGCCTTCTCTTCCAGGGCCTCACGAGACATCTGTGCTGCAGAAAAATGGTCTAAGGCTCACACATCTGTATCACATTATAAATTGGATCTTGTGTCCCGGAGCAGGGATTCATTTGGTTTGGCTGTGCACCTGCATAACTTTCCTTGAGACCACCCAGGAGTTGCATAGCTGGGGACTCTACCCATTCATAAGGAGGAATGAAAGAGGAAAGATCAGATTCATTAGTTGTGTACTTACCATAACTTGATATCTGTGTTGTCCTTCATTCCTCCTCACCTTCCCATCCTGCCATCCTAGAAGACCTGGAGAGTATTTTTGTTGGGAACTGTGGTTAATAGGTTTGAGTCTTTTCTCTGATCTGATCAAGATATGCTCATACGTCCACTTTCCCCTGCACCAGATTTGCCAGTGTCTCCTCTTTTCCAGTCACCCCCCCCCCACCACCAAAAGAGGGTTAGCCATTGTTCATCCAGACATCCTTCCACCACTTGATCCCAGCGGTTAGTTTGGTCAACCAGGAGCCTTTCTGAAGCAGATGTAGACTCCATGATAAGGACATTTCTGAGGACCTAGATTCATTTGGGGTTCCTTCCAGTAGCTCCTACTCAATTCATTTATCAGACTCTAAAGTTATGGACTGAAATACTTCTCAGAACTTCTGTGCTTGGGATCTGGAGATCTGGCTATCTTCTACTCTGACACTATCTCTGACTGCTACAGCTCTAATATCGACTGAATCAGAAAGAATCCCAGTGCTGGATCTTGGAGAACAGGTTAGACTCCAAGGGTTTCAGAGCCATCCCTTTCTCTTGGAACCTCAGCACTGGATAGCTCAACATTGGTGTCACCTTGAGATCTGAGCTGATTAGAGTTTGGGGGCTTGCTTGGTGAGGTGGTTTTGGCTCATAACACAAATATTGAGATATACTTTGGCATTCAAGGCTGTTGAGAGAGCACTTTCCCCACTGGAGAAGTGGAATACTCTTTCCAGCTCCAAAGAACACCCCCTGGATTCTGATCCTTCTCAACCAGTGCACATGGAGCAGTCAAACCCATGGAGTCTTGAATCAGTTCCTATATGGAACTTGCAAGTCTGTTCTGAGTCTTCTCCAAAACATCCTACTGTGGGGAAGTCCCTAAGAACCATATGTATAAAATCCCTGCAGGAGTCACTCAGAGGGCATGGGTTTCGATGACTAGGAGGGGTACCCCATATCCCCCTTTAAAGATGTCTCATGCAGAGAAATTCTTGAGCTACTGAGACAGAAAGGCAGGTAGTCCTCTGCTCCTTCCCAAGAGGACTTGGGTGTTCCTCATGGCCTTCAGGTCTGGCTCAGCTACATCTTGGGTGGCTCCCCTATGGATGAGATGCTGTATTTCGCCTCTACATGGGCTGGACCTGTCTACTAGCAAGATTTATAAAAGCAAAATTAATAGGTTCTTTGGGAAACTGAAAAAAATTAGACCCTTTCTCTGTGCCTCTTCCAGTGGTCTTAGACTTTCTAGACTTTCAGAATGGTGCTAGCTATTCCACTATCAAAGTCTAGTTATCAGCTCTTTCCACATTGAAGAGAATCAGCCCCCTATTGCCTCTCTCAAAGTGTCTAAGGTCTTTCTGAGGGGGGGGGTTCTTCTCTGGCCTACTCTTAAAGATTCTATGCCTCTGTGGTACATTAGTATTGTACTTTAAGCACTGACTCAATCATCCTTTGAGCCCGCAGCCAAAGCGGAGCTCCAGTTCTTAACTTGGAAGATACTCCAAGCCTTTTCTTGTAAAACTACTCTTTCCAGCTCCAAAGAACACCCCCCTCTATTCTGATCCTTCTCAACCAGTGCACATGGGACAGACAAACCCATGGCGTCTTGAATCAGTTCCTATATGGAACTTGCAAGTCCTTTTTACTAAAGGTAGCTACCAAAACAAACTTAAGAATCTGCCAGTTTTTTTCCCTGAATTTTCCTAACAAAAGAAAACACATGCTACATTTTGGAAGGTGTTCATAGGCAGCTTTGAATTTACAGTCACCATATGACATTATTCAGGAAGTCTCAACTTTGTGTCCTTTTTCAGCAAATAAACTGGATCATGGAATTTCTAAAGTCACCTTAACTAGGTGGTTGTCTGCTTGCATAACAGGTATACAAAGAAAAAGGCCTACCTTGAATTAAGTCTGTTACTAGATTGGTAGCAACTTACACTTCTTTCTCTTGCAGGGCATCTATTGATGACATTTGTGCTGCAGCCACTTGGTCTAACATTCATACCCTTATAAACTGGATTTACTTTCCAGATGCAGGGCAGCATTTGTTCAGCTGTCCTTCAGAATATCCTTCCATGAATTCGTCCAAGGCATATATTAGCTGGGGACTATGTCCCATCCACTGAGGGACAGATGGAAGAGAGAACATCAGATATGAAATTTATACACCTAGCACAATACATTTGTCTAGTCTGTGTCCATTCTTTCTCAACTTCCTTCCCACCTATCCTTCTGCATGATTATTGAACTTTTCTTTGTCCTGGTTTTGACTGGACTGACCTAGTCTAAAGACCTTTCAACTACACTTTTAGCTCTATACAGTTTCTGAGCATTCATAATCTATTGGATAATCCTTTATAGCATTACTGTTACCTGCAAATGTTTGTATTTTTTTCTTGGACAAACTCAAATCTGCGGTAATGATGGGCTTTGCAGGGAGTTGTGTGTAATGGGAGGAGCCTGAGCTTGGTATGCAAAGTCTTTAGTGGCCGAAGACTGATCAAAGGTCTAATCCGGAGTCCCATACATTGAGGAGAAATGGAAGCAGACAGCACAGATCTGTCATTATGGGAAGTACATAGCTTTTGTTTTCCTACAGTTAGCAAAGGCTATTGTACAATGCAGTCATTTAAAATTTTTCTTAACTTTAAACAACTTGGTTGTGTAACGGCACTCTCTTCACTTGATGCACATTTCCACTCATCTGTGAGGAACTGGTAACATTCTTTCCATACAGGAAACATTCATCTCCATTTACATTTATATGTAGAATGAATTTTGGTCTGGAAGTATGTGTGTATTTACTTTCATGGATTTGGTGATAACATAACATTAGCAGCAAGTTAGAATGGCTTTAGCAGTTTGCTGAAAAGGTGTTCTGACAGTGATTGTAGTTTAACAAAGCCCTATTTGATGATTGTTTTTACAAGCAGTGTACTGAAAGCAAACCTACAAGTATCCTTTCTGGAACTCATGATTAAGGTGTAATTTTGGCACATCTAGATTTTGGCCACCTGCATCTGTCAAATCATCTTTCGTTGCCTCAACTGGTGTTCACCATGGTATGCCAGGTAACAAGTAGACTTGTATTGCTCAGTCTGACTCCCAGAAGTTACATTTCCTCACAGTTCTATATCCAGATGCTCTCCAAAGCTGTAGGTGAATTTTGTCAGATTGGTCCACCATGTTGAATCTTCCTGTCAGCTTCTGTCCAGATTGGTGATCTT
Source organism: Protopterus annectens (assembly GCF_019279795.1). NCBI lineage: Eukaryota > Metazoa > Chordata > Ceratodontiformes > Protopteridae > Protopterus > Protopterus annectens. The sequence continues at coordinate 712,403,901 of NC_056732.1, read as the reverse complement.
TGGTGTGATGAACCATAGAGCAGTGTCTTCTCCCACTGACTTGGATAAAAAGGGGATTAATTTTTCCCGGTGTCTGTCCCTCTCCCAATTTCCTTTCCTCACATCCTTAGCTGGAGGAAAAGAGATACAGATTACCAAATTCTCTGGGTTGAGAGGAGGTACCTCTACACCACGTCTTCTGTCTGCCCATCTGGAGCTTCTGTGTACCTTCTAAGGTTCTTTGAGGACTCTTCATTACTCTTATTGTCCTCTGCAGGAGTGCCATTGAGGGCTGTCCTTATTTCTTTTGTTTAGGGCTCCTAATTGCCTTGAGTAGCAGTTGGTAAAATAAGGAATACATATTTTAAAAGCCAATGGCTCACCCACAGGAAGCTGCATGTCATGTTGCTAAGTTTTCCAGAAAGTCCTGTTTGATTAAAGAGCTGCATTGCCTTTGTTTCACCAACCTAACATTCAACAGCTATGTGGCATCAGAAGTGATCTGCTTGCGGATGTAAAAAAAATTGATTTCAAAAGCTTGTTTGGAAGTACAAAAGTGTCAATAGAAACAGGTTCACAGGAAGTTATTAAGCTAGTGACTGAAGAGCCTTTACAAGCCTAGACCAAATATGACCTAACTAGGGGATTAGATATGTGCCTAAGCCATAGTATGTTTACAAATTGCCCCTGTCCATACAGGCCATGGGTGCCACCCTAGAAGGTTACTTGCGATTCATCATCCATTGATCCAAATTGCACTCGAAGACAGTCAAGGAGGGACTCTGTTTCACATGAATAGGAAACCTGTCCCACAGCAGACGTAATCTGAGACATGTATCTGTCTCTCCAATATGTTTTGTTCATGTTGCAGTCTGTATTTAGATCCTTGTACTGCTTGTTTTATGAATAAGTTACAGCTTCATCAGGATTGGATTAGAGAATCCCTGTAGGTTGGGAATAGCTCACCCCTCAGTAGTCAGTAGGAGACCAAGTAAAGGGGACAGGACTTTTAGTGTAGCAATGTAAGACATGTTTATGCCCTGAAATTGTTTTTTTTAGTTAGGAACCTTTGTGGCCACTTCAGTTGATCCAAATGCATGGAAATGTGCAGTGTACTCTATTATCGGTCAGATAAGGGCCGAGTATAGGGGAATTATGACCTCTTTGGATCTGGATGGCATGCCCTTGGTAAGTGCCACATAGGACTTCCTTACCATCATGGACACATGGTGATCAAAATTTAGGTTACTGCCTGTGCACCAAGATCTCTCACCACTGACTTTATTCTTAAGGGTGTGCTATTTTAGTTGTAATTTGCAGGGGTTTCCAACTTTCCAAAAGGGTATAATTATGCATATTTTTAATTAAGTTTTGGGTCTTTTTTTTTTTTTTTTTTTTTTTGCTGTCATTTCTTTTAGCCAGGCCCTTCTGTAGGATGTCTACTTCGTTGGAATCAGTGATTGCCCAGCATCAGCAAACTTGGTCAGCCAGAGGCCTTTTACATTAGCCTTGACATCAGAGAAGTATATACTGAATATGAGGGGGCCCGTCACTGAGTTTTGTGGTACACCGCTAGTAACTGGTCTCATGCTTTAGCTGGACTCCCCTATCCTAATGACTTGTGTCCTGTCCATGAGTCATTTGGCAATTCATCTAGTGACATCTGGATTTATGCTCAATTTAGTGAATTTGTCTATAATATGAATGGGGGTTGTGTCATGACTTAGCCATATCTAGGTATGAAGTATGCACTGTTTTGCCCTTGTCCATAGCCTTAGTGACTTTTTCAAAGTCCACTAGATTTAGGAAGCAAGACCTGCCCTTTATGAAGCAGAAGTGTGTTGAGTCTACTGTTTGGAGGTCTCATGTCTTTATCACATCAATGATTATTCTTTCCATGGCCTTGCATATGAGACAGGTCAAATTTGTGGGTCTACAGTTTCTCAGGTCTGTTGATGGTCCGCTGGTATGCAGGGGATGACCATTGTCATTCTCCATTTCCTAGGCACAAAACCTGTCTGGAGGCTATGGATGAATAGAGATTTAAGTGGAGGAAATAGTTTGTTTTAAGCCATTTAAAAGGCATCCTGGGATATTGTCAAGACCTCTTGAGGTCGTGTTTTTTGGTTTTGGAGAGCACATATATGACCTGTTCTTTTGTGATAACTGGGTGAGGACAGAGGTAGTATATCCTGGGGGGAGGGGTGATGGGGTGAAATTTGAACTGACGTTATTGGCCAGTAAGATTGCTATATTCTCTGGTTTTGGTATATGTGATGCTGTCAATGATTAGATCTGTGCATTGTTAGGTGTTGCATTTAAGATTTCTGACATGGTTGAAACATACCTTATGGTTATCTTTGGCTTGGGAAGCTATTTAAGCCTTGAATTTCACTTTTGAGGACTTGAACAGTCTCTTGATTTGTTTGTTTTGATTGATGAGGAAGTTACTACCTTTTGGTTACACACACTTGCTGACCTAGACATGATCTTTTTCCTTTTGTTGTACAGTTTATTTACAACAGCGGTCCACCAGGGTGGTTTGTTTTTTCAGTTTGTCCTGGATTTATTTTGATCCAGTGCTGCCGTTTCAGTGCACTTCCATATATGGTTGTAAAGGGCTTTTGTGTATATCCTTCAACATAGGCATCTGTCTTGTCCAGGTTGGAGGGAGCTTGGAATTTGGCTAGGCCTCAGTACGAGGTAGTTTGCTTTAGAAAAGTTTTTAGGGTTCTATGACTAGGAAGAGTTTCAAGCTTAGTCATTTCAAATATATTGCTTTATTATCCAAATTTACCAGGAAGGATGTTACAATTGGGGTGTTGGGGAGGGTGCATCGCTCCCCTATGTTTGTGAGCACCAGTTCTAAGGTGTTAGTTTTCCTAGTGGGTGTGTGGACTAGCTGTTCTAGAGCATCTGCATTGATAAAATCAAGAAAGTTAGTGGTCATGTATGTTTCCCAATTAATGGAAGGGTAGTTGAAGTCCCCCATGAGTATGGTCTTGGGTTGGATAGTAAGGTATTCTAGCTTATTTAGGTATGGTAAACCCAATTCATGGTGGGGCCTGCAGCTAGTAACGATATGATGGGGGACTTTTTTTTAGGGTTAGTTGAACATGGAGTAGCTCCAGTCTCAGGGTGTGTGTATCCTGTATGTAGATTGACACAACTCGCTCCTTTTGTCTTTACTTGTGCAGTGGGTTGTCTGAATACATGGAAGGCATTATAGCTTTGCACTTCTGGGGTGCTTTCTGCAGCTTTGAACCATGTCTCAGCGACTGCACAGAAGTCATCATTCTCCACGGTGAGGAGTGCTTCCAGGGAATGTAGTTTCTTGTTTAGACTCCTAGCATTTAGCAGTAGTACCTTTAGGTTATCATGAGTAAATTTTGCTATTTTGGAACGTTTGACTAGTTTGGCAAAGCCTAAAAAAAGGCACACTGGAAGTAAATAATATTTTGGCCACAGTCTGAAACCCTACAGGTGCAGACCATCTCTGGCAAAACAGTGCAGATTATCGACTATGTCTTCCCAGGATGACAAAGATTGGACCCCTTGGAATGGCATGAAAATCTGAGCCAATTACTGAAGTCTGCCATTTTCTGATGGTAATGTGGCATCATCTTTGGAGAAGGCAGAATGCTGCTCAGTGCTAGTCTAGTACCCACATGCAATACATATTTTGAAAATTCAATCGTGTCTCCCTTCATAAAGTCAAGGGATGTATGTCTCTAGTTATTTATTCCCACATGGACTATGACTGAGTCATATTGGTACCTGTGGTTGAGTGACCTGGGTGCTTGCATGACCTGGCAAATCCTGGCCCTAGAAAGGCAACTAACTATGAGCTTCTTATTCAGCCTGGTGAGAGGGACATTAGTGTCTCTCACTATGGAGTCTCCTATGACCAAAATATTGGGTTGCGTGGTGTTCTGCCTTATGGGCTTAGTAGATGAAACACTGAGGAGTAGTTTTGTGTATTCAGTGTAACTTGTCTTGTTTGTGTGCATACAGGCTTTCAGAGGGCAGCATTTGGGATGCGTTTGGGTAAGTTAAATGTGAGCACCTCAACATATGGACGCCTGTGTGTCTGATCTGTGGTTAGTACAATGAGTGTTGTGTGTGTGCATCACTGACAACCTGTTTGGTGTTTTGTGTCTGTATGTGAATGCCTTGCCCACTGTGGCATCTGTCATATACTTTATTCATCTGTTTCAGAATTAAGTGGTTATCAGTAAACATGAGGTCATTTGCTACATTGCCTCAGGATCCCATGTCCATCAAGCTGGTTGCAGAGGTGACAGGAGAGTGCCTATCCATGGATTTAGGTCCCTAATATGAGAGTAGAGTGGAGGTGTTTGCAACAAGAAGAGGTTTTTATGCTTTAGGTAGTGTAATCTACAGGAAGGCTGGTACAACAGTGCTGATTTGTGAGTTAGGCAGTTGTTCCTAGAGGGAGTATTTGTAGATTTGAGTGCTGTAATATACTTTTTAGTTTCTGGCACTAATTTATAACCAGAGGCAACAAAGTATTGCAATGTCGTTCAGTGCACAAACCAGCTGCTTCTTGAGAGGCATGGCACTGTGGAGAAATACAGTGGTAGTTCCTATGGGGAAAATACAACATTAAGGTGCTTGCCTCTATACAGGGTACCACTAACCATTGCTGCATGAAGAGCACAGCGTGCAAATGTGAGGTTTAAATGCAGGCTGGGGAAAAACACTTAAACAGGATTAGCCTATCAGTTAATCAGAACCATGCACAATGAGCCTTATTCCAGCAATTCCCAGCTCATGAGTTCTATCAGCCCAATCCTGCAACAAGAGTGCTAAATATAACCCTCTTAATGTAAAATGACTGGTTTGGTGTCCAAGTTCAGAAAACATTAAAAGCAGCAGCTAGTAATGTAGAGCAGTAATACACTGGTATTTAAATTGCAATCAAGTGCAGACAAATGAGCACAAAAGAAATACAAACACATAATTCATATAAATAACAATGTAATCTGTTGAAACAAGTGCAAAAGATACTTAGATTTGCAGATTTGAGTGAGGATGCCTTCAGATATAGCAATAAAACCTCTCCAAATCTATGGCATCACCAAACACTGAGGAGCTCTATGGATACAAACTATAATGCAGCTTCCAGGATTTTTCTCATGGCATGGAAATTTACTTGAGTACTGGTAGGAGTGTATCCAGAAATTAAAATGCATTCTGTTAGAATAGGAATACTTGAAAAGCCTAAAGTATATTGTTCCACACTTCAACATGTTGCTGGCAAAGCAGTTTTGAAGGTATTTAAAATTCAGGAATTGAATGTATAAACAATTTTCCTAGACAGGCTATAGATAACTTGCATTACCCAGCTTAAGACAGACTGAATTTGGGGAGTTGAATGGTTCATTAACAAGGAACAAAATAGATTAATATAAAACAATGGATAAGCTTTTAAGAGAAACAGACCTGACCTCATAAGAAAGTCTACCTGTATGCAGACCAAGTAAAATTACACCACTTAATTGAGAAATATATGTTTGAGTCTTAAGGGCAAAAAGAATAAGAATACATTGGAAGAGTAAAGGAGATGACAAGTAAGTGACGCAATGTACAAAAGGCATCACACACTTGAAATTCATACCTTTGTATTGAGTGTAGCTGTAAGAGTTGCTACAGTGAAATTAGAATATTCACCATCAACAATGAGATACATGCAAGTCATATAGCTGGCAAGAAATAGTAATCATTAATAAGCAAAATATATAAATTAGACTGAGCTATATTTTGAAGATAAATTGAAAAAGATGTTAAGGACACTGCAGATAGATCTGTTTGCATATTCTTAGCCCACTGAAGGCATGAACACGTCATGAATCAAAAGCTGCTGACATTATAAATATAAAAAGTACTGATCCTGACTGTAGCACCCAAAGAAGTTAACTTCTAATATGTGGGGTTGTTTGAGTTTGGGGGCCAAGAGTAGTAAAAATAATTCATAATGTATAACAAATGTGTTTAAGACTGTTACATAGCTATCTTGGATACTGTGTACAGCCACAACATTGATAACCTTTCCAAACCTCATACAAGCTTAGAAACTTTGCTCACACAGTATGCTATACAAAAGTCAAGATAGAGTGCCAGTAAAACATTATCCTAGGTACCATTGGCTGGTGAGCAGAACTGAATGTTAACTGAAGTTAAGGAAACAAACCAACAGAACGAGTGAATAATGCAGTTACTATAGTGAAGCAAATCAATGGGGGAATTCAATAAAGCCTACACAGATGGATTTTCCATGTAGGCATAGTGGCACGGATCTAACAAGGAAACTCACAGCCATGCAATCCAGTAAATAGAGCAGAGGGGCATGCACGTGCATGCAGACACAGAAGTGTCCATGGCCTGCAAATCAGTTCATAAGCAGGTGAAATCCATGGAAATGAGGGTGTTTTGTGATCCAGGAAGCAGCTAGGTATTTGTACAAAACCCATGTTGGTGTCAGAAGTGTACACGGAAAATAACCATGTACAGAAATGTAAAAATTGAACAGGAGCTGTAAAAGCCCAAGTAGACGGTCAGAAATGCCATAGTAGGCACAGATATGTTGCAAAACTATGCCCTGTGAGTCCAAAAACTAATGCAAAATAATATAAAATATGTTACCTCTCAGTGCAATAAATCTGGACAAAGACTGACAAAATGGAGGGAGAAAGACCCAAAAAATAGGGACATCTTTTAAATATTACATTTGCAAATGACATTGTGATCTGTAGTGAGAGCAGGAATCAGGTTGAGGAGACTCTGGAGAGGTGGAGATATGCTCTAGAGAGCAGAGGAATGAAGGTCAGCAGGGCTAAGACAGAATATATGTGTGTAAATGAGAGGGAGGGTAGAGGAATGGTGAGGATGCAGGGAGTAGAGTTGGTAAAGGTGAATGAGTTTAAGTACTTGGGATCAACAGTTCAGAGTAATGGTGAATGTGGAAGAGAGGTGAAGAAGAGAGTACAGGCAGGGTGGAATGGGTGGAGAACAGTGTCAGGAGTGATTTGTGACAGATGGGTATCAGTAAGAGTGAAAGGGAAGGTCTACAAGAGGGTAGTGAGACCAGCTATGTTATATGGGTTGGAGACAGTAGCACTGACAAAAAGGCAGGAGTCAGAGCTGGATGTGGCAGAGTTAAAGATGTTAAGATTTGCACTCAGTGTGACTAGGATGGATAGGATTAGGAATCAGTATATTAGAGGGTCAGCTCATGTTGGACAGTTTGAAGACAAAGCAAGAGAGACGAGATTGCATTGGTTTGGACATGTGCTGAGGAGGGATGATGGGTATATTGGGAAAAAGATGCTAAGGATGGAGCTGCCAGGTAAGAGGAAAAGAGGAAGGCCTAAGATAAGGTTTATGGACATGGTGAGAGAAGACATGCAGGCGGTTGGTGTGACAGAGCAAGATGCAGAGGATAGGAAGAAATGGAAAGAGATGATCCACTGTGGTGACCCCTAATGGGAAAAGCCGAAAGATGATGATGATATTTTAAATATTACTCTTATAAGCTAAAAAGTTGCTAGAGTTACAGTATTTGTTTTAACATACATTTTCTGAAGGATTTGAAGTCTAAAACTCAAATGTATGTCATTATTTAGTCATTTCATTCCTCAGATCACCTCCAGTAATTTGTCAGAAAAACAGATTTTATGAGTAACAGACCAGAAATCTGTACAGTTGAGAGGTATGTTGAACACCCATATTACATCTGCGCAGCATGCAGCAATGCGCAAACATGCTGTTATGCAAAAAAAAAAAAATAAAATTAAAATATTTAAAAACTGAGAATAATGCATTATACTGCTCTGCATGCAGGATATACAATGGTAGATGTCAGTGGTTGCTGAGAAGGCAGGCCCTGGAATAGGGAAATATCCAGGTTATGTGCAATGATCTGTATGCAAATGAGCTGGGGTTACTGAATAGCAAAAATGGGCCACTGTAAAACCTGTGTAGCCCCATAACCGTCTTGGTGTCCATAGAACAGGTAGCAGACAAAAAAAGGGGGTGTGTCACTATAAGTGTAAGCAGATTGGAGCTCAGCAGTGCCTGTTTGCATGCCTTGCAGCTCAGCTAAACAGGGGGGGTGTCTAGTGCTAAGCTTTGTTTAGCTGCGGGACACACCTTTTAGTTGGTTTAAGCTATGCTGAGCATGCCCTTGCATGCTGGTGTGTCTAGACTGCTGAGCAGTGTTTACACCACCACCCAGCACAGTTCTGAGCAGGGAGAGGATTTAAAAAAAAAAAAAAGAAAATACCCTGGGAAAGCCAATCATGTATAAATGACTGATAAGCCCTGCTCCACTAAAACTGGTCCATTCAAACTCCTCAATGATATACCTGGCTGGTGGAATGCATCATAGTCAGCTAATCACACAGGCTGCATCTACAGCATTACAAAGTATGCATACACATTACAATCTGATTTCTTACCCATACTCTGCACCATTGGAGTACAGATTTGGGAATTTTAACTAACAGAATGCCAGCGGCTGCTGCTGCTCTGCTACATCTTTATATGGTAGAGGCTGAGGGCAGTGCTGGTGCTGACAACACACCTAGACTGAGAAGGAGAAAAGTGTTCAGGCCCAGGGTAACCTTCCAGGAGCTACATGAGCTGGAGATTGTAGAGAGATACAGGGTGGACAGGGACATACTACAAAAACTCACCGAGCATTTCCACCCTCAACTCAGACCCAGAGCTAACAGAGGGGAACCCATCCTAGTGGAAACAAAGATGTGTAGCCCTTAGAATACTAGCTACAGATACTTTTCAAAGATCATCTGGGAACATGATGGTGTCTCACAAGCATCTGCATCCAGGGTACTCCAGTTCTTGGCTGCCATGCAAACACATCTCAGTGAGCACATTTATTTACCTCACACTCCTGAGGAGAGGGCTTGTAGTATGCTTCTCTTCCACCATGTAGCACACTACCCTGAGGTACTGGGTGCCATAGACTGCACTCGTGCACATCAAAGCACCACCCAGTGAGGAGGGTAGAGTCTACGTCAACTGCAAGGGGTATCACTCTAACTGTCAGTTAATTTGCAATGCTCAGGGCATTATCATGAGTGTGTGCGGTGGCAGCCCTGGCAGTTATCATGACTCCCATATCTGGCATGCATCACAGCTGTACCAGATGTTTGCCGGGGGACATCCCGTATGGCCGTCTACTGGGGGATGCTGGCTATGCACTGGAACTGTGGATGTTGACACACATCAGAAATGCAGACACACCTACATAAGAATGCCATAATGAGGCACATGCACAAACTAGGAATATCACAGAGCATGTGTTTGGTTTGCTCAAGTCATGGTTCTGCTGCATCAGTATATCTGGTGGAGCCCTACAGTACTCTCCATCCACATGTGCACAGATGTTCACAGTATGTGCCATGCTACACAATATGATCCTGCAGAAACAGTTGTGGCAGGATCATCACAGGGAAGGGACACAGCCCCTCCACCAGTGCCAAGGTCCCCACAGCCACGGGGGGACTAAGAAGAGGAACCCCCTGAGCCTGTCCCTGTAGGCAGATGTAGGTGTGCCCAGTATGCCCTGGCCTTGGCAAAGAGGCAACGCATAGCACATACACTGACAACCTAAGGTCCTAGGGACTGCACCTCACTCCAACTCACATACATAGTAAAAAGGATGTCAGCCACACCCACAACCTGTACCTTACCATGTATTGGCTGTGTACTGTGTGCATCAGACAGAGTCATCCCTGAAGCACTGTTATCTCAACTGCTACAGTCACAAGGTACGTCACTTTTCTTTACAACAAATGTATGGGGTACCAGACTATGGTAGCATATGTATGGATCTGCATGTATTCAAGGGAACAGAGTGGGCTACCTGCAGAGAACTAACAGCTATGTAGGACAACAGGTACTCTCTGTCCAATACTGGCTGCCCCATAATATGCAGTAGGCCACAAGGCAGCAAAACCCACTGCACTATGTGAGGGGAAATGCCAAACAGGCCATAGGACAGATGCATGACTGTCGATGCAAGAGTCCTCTACCCCAACACAGCTGCATTCCCATACAACTACAGTAACAGTATGTTAGCAAGGTCATGGTAGCACACTACACAGTCCCAGGGCTGTCCCAAACAACCTGGCAACATGTCCTATTTCCTCAATATACAGGGGGTCAGAGTTACATCTGTCTGCTGTTAATAGTGCCAGGAATTAAACTTCACTTTCTGGTGGCTGGTGTGGCTTAGTGGGCTAAGTACATTAGCATGGTAAATGGTGTTCATGGTTCGAAGCTGGCTGCACCTACAATTTTGCATGTGAGGTACTACTATGGTAGGAGTCCCACAGACTTATAAAATATGTCACTATTTGTTACTGCAAGAAAGCTGTACAATGCCAGAGAGAATGAAGGGATGGGGGCCACAGCTGTGGACATTACACATGCACTGAGTAACCTAGAAGGTGGTTAGTATAACAGCAGGATGTACAAGCCATCACTTAACTTTGCCAGTACCTACAACAAGTCAGTGGGTACCATGTAGTTGTATAGTACCAAAACAACACAACTGCCTGAGGAGCAGGCATATAGGGTGAAATGATGGACATCATGCAAAACATGTAGAGTCAGAGGTGAGAAGTCTGTAACTCTTTGTGAGGTGTTACAGCATGTACCCCAGTCATAGCATAACTACAACTACTTAGAGCAGGAAATATGGACAAAGCCATGAACAGGAGTGGGACAAAGCCCCACATATAAGGAGAAGGATCAACTAGTGGCCACACAAATGTAGTCAGTGCAGAGAATAACAGATTGTCCAGTAGCATAGGTTCCCTGCTGTGGATGGAGTCAGTAAATCAAGTATCAGTTCCTAAAAATCAATGCATAATAATTTGCCACTGATGTACCAGAAAGTCACAATGCTATGTAAACGTATACAACTGCTCCAGTCCAAAGCTCCAAATGAAACCACAATTCCAAATGTACCATGATAAAAACAGTTTAATTTTTCCACAAAGATTAAGCACTTCAGTCTGATTGTAACTAGACTTCTTCAGAATCAAACAAAATTACAAAGACACACCTTTTTATCCTGTTAAAGTTGGTCACCTGACACAGTATAAATGATGCTTCCCCCTTTTTATTTAGATCATTACAGCCGAGTGACGTCTCCAGGCGTTTCTGCAGTTACCTCCTACTGCGCCTCTAGGTGTCAAATATTGCCTGTTCATATTTTCATTCATAACATGTTACATACAAGGTATTAGAAAATTTTATCTTGAAGCATACATGATGGTAAACACAATTGTACTGATGTATGACCTATGGGTATTTGTTAAAAATGTAAGATGATAACTTCATTTTTTTAAATGCTGAAGCCACGCCAACTGGGAGTTAAAGGTACACACACAAAAGAGCTTTACTGGAGGGAATGAGTTAAACATTTCCTTAAAAAAATATTTAAAACCAACAATTACTTGAAAAAACAATTATTCAAATTAATTTCATCAAAAAAAAAAAAAAATTGTTAAAAGATCATACGTTATAGAATTTTAATTTAAGGATGCAGTTAAAACTTGCATAATCATTTAAACCAGGTGGGCTAAAACCTGCCAGCTTGATTTGCCATTTTAACTCACGGGCCTCTAATGCATCTTTCCACATACCCCATGCCCTAGGATTTTTTCCACAATTATTATACCACAAAAAACAAACTTATGTCCTGAATATTGGCTTACGTGTTTGGCCAAAGCATTACTAGCTTTTAAATGCCTGATGTCCAATTGATGTTCATATATACGATCTCTAAATCACCTTTGGGTTTTCCCCACATAAAATCCAGGACAAACAGTGCATAAAGCAACATAAACTAAGCCCTTAGTATTGCAATTACAATAAAGCTTAGGTTTCAGGTCTTTTCCATTAATCCTGAGGGTGTCACCCTCTCTGATGTGCAAACACTGTGAACAAGAACCGCATTTATAGGTGCCAAATTTACCAGTACATTTAGTGGGGTTCCATTCCAAACAGTCTTTGATAGTTCTACCCTTCCTACAAACTACCTTAGGGCTACACCTAACTGCTCCACTATTCCTTCAAAGCAGGAAAAAATACCCCAATTCTTTTTTAAGATATCAATTATTCTATAATGTTCAATACTGAAGGTGGTAACAAAAGCACGGGAGAACTCATTGTTATCACTACCTGAAATCTCCCTGGAATTAAGTTCAACCCCATTAACCTCAGTATCCCTCAAAATAGGTTTAACTATAAGTTTGGCTCTCTTCTCTTTTATTTCTAAAAATACATGGGATACCCTCACCTAGTGAACATGCTCAATAGTTTTTCTCTCTCGAGATTAAAATCATCTTCCTCTGAGATCATCCGGGCCAGACGTATATATTGACCTTTTAAAATACCTTTCTTATTATGTAGTGGGTGCCAACTATTGAAATGTAACAAGCTGTTTGAATAGGTAGGTTTTCTGAAGATGTTACTCACATACCTCTTGTTAACCAAATCTTTACTTATTTCCACATCTAAATAATTAATTTTTTGCAAATTGACAGTGTGAGTGAATCTAAGAAAAGTGGTACTGCTGTTACAATAATCAATGAATTTTTCAATTTCATTATGTGGTCCCTGCCATGCCAAAAACACATCATCCAAGAATCGGCAATACATGGCCCAATGTTGTACAAATTCAGAACCCAGGAGAAATCTCCTCTCCAATTCAATCATAACAATATTAGAAAAAATGGGAGAGCATGCTGGTCCCATTGCCACACCACAAATCTGATGGTAATACTGCCCTTCAAAATAAACGTAGTTACTTTTCAATACAGTTTCCATTAAGGTACTTAACACAAAAACTTCATTGTTAGAAAATTCTCCAGAATTATAGAGAAATTCCTGAAACCATTCAAGGCTGAGTTCATGTGGAATAACATTGAATAAGTTAACTACATCAATGGTAAGAAATATTAAAATCTTTCTTAAAAGTCAAATCCGTCACTTTTTCAAAAAATCCTAAGAATCTTTGCACAAATAACTTTGTGCCTCTAAACATTTCTTAAGTTTGACATCTAAGAACTTGGCTAATGGATGCATCTTGGCCTTAGAGGCATTGACTATGGGTCTAAAAGGGGGGTCAACCAAATCCTTATGGATTTTGGGAAGCCCAAAAATCCCTGGAACAATGGGAAATTCACTGCTTAAAAATTTATATTTACTGTAACTGAGTTCCCCTTGGTCAAACATATCCTTCAATAAATAATCAATTTGTGCATATGAACATTGACCATATTGAGGGAAGCCTCTTCATAAATACTGTTGTTGAATAGCATAACATTCATACGATTACAATACTCAGCTTCGGACATAACAACTCCCCCCCGCCCTTATCGGGCTTCATGACCTTTAAAGTCTTGTCACAACACAATTTCCTAAGTAACTCAAATTCATCGTTGTTTAAATTGTATTCCATAGATCTTTTAGAGTCATTCAACAATTTTCTAAATTCAAATTCGCACATTTTTTTCAAAAATAATAAGAGGCATTTGCAATGGGAGGTTGAAAGTACTACTACGAATCAATTCATGTGATAAGTCATGCTCCAAACTGCCATGAAAATGTTGTAAACAAAGATTCAACTTTCTAATATAAAGTTTTAAATCAATAATAACATTTTCAATAGCTTCATACCTGAGGGGACAACATTAAAACCCTTACTTAAATTACAAAGTTCTACTTCAAAAGTAGAATCTGTGTAATTGTACAGTTTAAAGTCACCTTGATCATTTGTGACAATCTCTGGTCCTTGAAAAAATACACTCAGGGTAGAAAATAAGTACCCCAAAAATACATCCCAATTCCGACCTATCTCCTCTGTCTTCACTGGCCTCGATAATTCGTCTCTTCCATTGCTGCTGTTGAACATTCCGGTTCCTCAGGCATTCCAAATGCCTCAAAGGAGCCTGTTATAAGGGGATATTCCATTCATTACCTTCTGCACCAGTCCATTCACAGTTGTTGCCAATAACAAACGTGGCAGAGCTCCATTCATTTTGTCCTGACCACGGCAGCGGGTAAGCCCGCCCTCTCTCATAGTCCATCATGTCACGTTCAATTTTTTTCAACTTCCTGGTTCTGACGTCATTGGATATTCTATCCACGTTGTCTAAAATTTTGTTGTATTTATCCCCACTGTGAGAGAAAAGTAAATCATCCTTGATTCTTTTCTCTAAAACAACAATTTAATTTATTAAAGAGTCCAACTCTTTTACATTGTGCCTAATCATAGCTTCCATCAGTTCACATCCCTGCTGGTTGAATAACTGCAGGAATTCAAGATGTTCAGGTATGTTCCAAACCACACCATTGGGGAACTTCCACGACCTCAGACCCTTGAGCACTTGTTGATTTTTTATACATTCGTGAAAATATTCATTCTCAATAAGTAATTTTCTGTATTTAATGATCCTAGTCTCAAACACCTCAAGGGATTTGTTAAAGGTAACATTGCTGTCATTATTGCCGTTTGAATTGGTGCCAGATATATACCCAAATGGCTTATTAAGCCATGCAGTAATACTGTCCAAACAATCATTGTTACCTTGTATATCCAGTCCACGTTCTCCACGACTAGCACTTTCTCCATTGAAAAAACATTGTAAAATAGGGGGAGTGCTCTGCCTGTTTCCATTCTCCTCACCACCCAGGTTATAAGAAGACTCAAGCTGAACTATTCTGGTAAGTAACTGAGTGACTTGCTGTGATAATTGTTGTATTACTTGAGTTAAAAGACCAATGTCCGAACCAACCCCTCCGGGTTGTGCAGGAGGTGGAATCATACTGCAGCCACCTGGATCGGTTTGAGAACCACACGCCATAAACTAAGAACCAGCAAAACAAATGTATACAACTGCTCCAGTCCAAAGCTCTGAATGAAACCGTAATTCCAAATGTACCACGATAAAAACAGCTTTATTTTTCCACAAAGATTAAGCACTTTCATCTGATTGTAACTAAAGACTTCTTCAGAATCAACAAAATTACACAGACACACCTTTTTATCCTGTTAAAGTTGGTCACCTGACACAGTATAATTAAATGGTTCCCCCTTTTTATTTAAAATTTTCCTTAAAAAAATCTTTAAAACCAACAATTACTTGAAAAACAATTATTCACCAAGTTAATTTCATCAAAAAAGAAATAAACAAATTGTTGTTAAAAGATCATACGTTATACAATTTTAATTTAAGGATGCAGTTAATACTTACATAATCATTTAAACCAGGCGGGCTAATGCATATAAAACATGCCAGACATATGATGCAAAACCCTGTACAGTTGAGTACAATCTGTACACACCCTAGCTATGACTCAAATAGTATGTGCCGGGGAATCCCTTAGACATAATATTAGGGAGGTGCTGCACTGTTGAAATTGGTGCAGCACCCAGTTGGCTGTAGCACACAAAATCCTGGACTGGAGTACAGGTAGGTCTGTCCTGGAGTCACCTTGTCAGGATTGACAGTCACACAGGGCATGCTCCTACACTTAGCTAATTTCATCCCATGTCTGATGGCTCATATGCCTAACAAACTGAGATGTGAATATATCACTGTACATACAGACAGGTATGTGTATGTATCTGTCTCCCCCATCCCCCTCAGACATGATAACCCTTATCTATCAGTATGTGGCACATATATATATATATGTATTTATATATTTATGTATATAGTTATATAGTAATATATATATATATATATATATGTATATGTGTGTGTGTGTATGTGTATATATATATATATATATATATATACTATAGCCACATAAAGGTGTATAGTGATGTAGTACTGCAGCCACTTGTACACCAAATGTAACCAGTGGGGTGTGCAAGTAGTACTGTGAGCTGTAGTGTGCACTAGTGGGTATTCAGGGGTTCTAATCTCACATTACCCACTGTGTGTGTGTGTGTGTGTATATATATATATATATATATATATATATGTAGATATTTCCCATAAGCAGTACAGACATCTCTATCAGGCTTATGTCTGTGTAATGGTCAATCATTTTATGGCCCTCTAACTAGCATCCTCCACAACAGTGGCCTCCCTGTCAACAGCTGCTGACATCATCCACTATAACAGCAGTGGCAGACACTGTCAAAACACATAAGCTACGTGGCACATGTGATATGTACGTAGCACAATAGTACAAATTACAAGATAGGTAGGGGTTTTAATCTCAGAAAGGACAACTGTGTGTGTGTATAAATATACCCCCTTGAAGCAGTGTGTCTCTCCCACCCGTGTGCGATGGTTATACATTTTCAGGCCCTGTCAACCGCCCATTGTCCTCCTTTACAGGGCCTGCTGATGTCATCCACCTTAGCAGCACTGGCAGACACTCTCATAACACACAAGCTCCGTGAAGCATGCAATAAGTACTTAGTACAATAGTATAAACTACTAGATATGTAGGGGATCTAATCTCAAAAAGGGCAACTGTGTGTATGCAAATATACCCCCTTGAAGAAGTGTCTATATCTCCCCTATCTGTGTGCAATGGTTATGCACTTTCAGTCCCTGTCAGCCCCCCACTGTCCTCCTTTACAGGGCCTGATGTCATTTACCTTAACACCACTGGCAGACACACTCAGACCACAGTTAATACTTACATAATCATTTAAACCAGGCGGGCTAATGCATATAAAACATGCCAGACATATGATGCAAAACCCTGTACAGTTGATTACAATCTGTACACACCCTAGCTATGACTCAAATAGTATGTGCCGGGGAATCCCTTGGACATAATATTAGGGAGGTGCTGCACTGTTGAAATTGGTGCAGCACCCAGTTGGCTGTAGCACACAAAATCCTGGACTGGAGTACAGGTAGGTCTGTCCTGAAGTCACCTTGTCAGGATTGACAGTCACACAGGGCATGCTCCTACACTTAGCTAATTTCATCCCATGTCTGATGGCTCATATGCCTAACGAACTGAGATGTGAATATATCACTGTACATACAGACAGGTATGTGTATGTATCTGTCTCCCCCATCCCCCTCAGACATGATAACCCTTATCTATCAGTATGTGGCACATATATATATATATATATATATATATGTATTTATATATTTATGTATATAGTTATATAGTAATATATATATATATATATATATGTGTGTGTGTGTGTATGTGTGTGTATATATATATATATATATATATATATATATATATATATATATATATATATATATATACTATAGCCACATAAAGGTGTATAGTGATGTAGTACTGCAGCCACTTGTACACCAAATGTAACCAGTGGGGTGTGCAAGTAGTACTGTGAGCTGTAGTGTGCACTAGTGGGTATTCAGGGGTTCTAATCTCACATTACCCACCGTGTGTGTGTGTGTGTGTGTGTGTGTGTGTGTGTGTGTATATTTATATATATATATGTAGATATTTCCCATAAGCAGTACAGACATCTCTATCAGGCTTATGTCTGTGTAATGGTCAATCATTTTATGGCCCTCTAACTAGCATCCTCCACAACAGTGGCCTCCCTGTCAACAGCTGCTGACATCATCCACTATAACAGCAGTGGCAGACACTGTCAAAACACATAAGCTACGTGGCACATGTGATAAGTACGTAGCACAATAGTACAAATTACGAGATAGGTAGGGGTTTTAATCTCAGAAAAGACAACTGTGTGTGTGTGTATAAATATACCCCCTTGAAGCAGTATGTCTCTCTCACCCGTGTGCGATGGTTATACATTTTCAGGCCCTGTCAACCCCCCCCCATTGTCCTCCTTTACAGGGCCTGCTGATGTCATCCACCTTAGCAGCACTGGCAGACACTCTCATAACACAAAAGCTCCGTGAAGCATGCAATAAGTACTTAGTACAATAGTATAAACTACTAGATAGGTAGGGGATCTAATCTCAAAAAGGGCAACTGTGTGTGTATGCAAATATACCCCCTTGAAGAAGTGTCTATATCTCACCTATCTGTGTGCAATGGTTATGCACTTTCAGTCCCTGTCAACCCCCCACTGTCCTCCTTTACAGGGCCTGATGTCATTCACCTTAACACCACTGGCAGACACACTCAGACCACATAAGCTCAGTGGCCCATGTAATAAGTACATTGTAATATACCCCCATGCAGTAGTGTGTCTGTCTTGCCTGTGGGTGTGCATTGGTTATACATTTTAAGGCCCTGTGAGTAGCTGCTGGTCCTAAATAGCCCACATCTAATTATGCATAAATGCTATCTGCCACCACCTACATTTGTAGGTATGGCACACCCAGGTGACACGTAGGAAAGGTAGAATGTATTGTCACATTGTATGCATGCAGGATTATGCTGTCTGCCCCCATTGCCCCTGACACACTGTCCTACACATATGCATCTAGGTAACCATGCACATATACAGCCATTCCTTGCTGATGTCATATTTCCACTTTGCAACCCTGCCATCCTGAGCTGCTGTATTGCCAGCATGTCTCCACAGCATAGCCACTCAGACTACTGTGACAGAACCATACAAAGTTCTGAGAGACACCTGTCAGTCTACACCACCACCAATCTAACATTATGCAACAATGGTACACACACAATATGTATACTCATGATGCACCCCAGCCTACAGCACCTGCCATGGCATAACACAACTGCAGTACATGTCATGTACTGTACTATAGACACCCTGTGCATCAGACACATATTTGCATGTCCCCACATCAATAGGATGGGTGGCAGAGATGTGGCACAGGTATCACATGCACAGAGTGTGGTGTGGGGGTGCCAGAGGCTTAGGCTGTGCCAAACAGTTGATATCATGTGAGGGAGTCAGAAAGGGGTACTGGTCAGCTTGGACATGGAGAGGTGCCATATGTGTATGTTGGTGACCTGCAGGTGACAGTGATGTATGAGTGTGTGTTTGTACACAGCCAAGCATGTGCTAGCCCTACAAATGGGTATGTTGGACAGCTGTGAACTATACATGGCAGAATGGACAGTTTACTATCTCCAGCCATGAACACGGGAACTGGCTCTGCCAGGAGTGGCATTGGCACCACCATGCCCAGGGTCAGATGTGGTACTAGTCGCTGATACTGACCGGTGGGCCTGTGTCCCTCATGCGACCATCCAGGGCCATGTGCCCATGGTCTACCAGGTCATGATGTGGACAACACCCTCCCTTCTGTAGTGCTGGAGGTACTGCCATTACAGGAGCATGAGTGTGCACTGCCACATGGAATCTTAGTGGATATTGCTGACCTATTGCCATGTGTCTGACACCCTACTCCCACCACATGTTCTAGCACAATGTGCAGTTAAGACTGACAATGTCTCACCCCACTATCTGTCCAGTACATCAGGGAAATGCATGGGATCACCAGTGTGGTGGAGGGAGTCATAGATGTCAGACAGTGATGCATCCATGACCCTGAGCATCTGTCTGGTGTTGCATTTGGAACATGCCTGTGCCTCCATGATGGACCGAAACATGCTTTTGGTGACTCGTGATGTGACACCTGTGATAGGTGGTGGATTCACAGCAGTCCTCCTTCAAGCACCCCTGTTTATTTGGCTGTGTGTGACTTCACCAGCTGTCTGGCTATGTTATGGCCAGTATCTACACTCACTGATCCCACTGTCGCCACACTATCCTGTTTGATGACGTCACACTCTGTCCAATATCTGTGGCCACAAGGGAGTGGGTATGTGTGGGCACACCGATTGTGTGCGGGGACAAAGGGGGAGGAAGTGGAATGTCAACCCATGGGACAGATTTAGCCCCCAACAACCCCACCTGTGCCTCACTATCACCACCATCATCACAGTCTGATGAGACACTGATATCAGGTTATGGGGGGGGACAAACCCCAACCCCCATGATGACCTGTGAGGAGGAAGACAAAATAAGTACATTACTACCTGCACTATTATATATGGTGATCCACACACACACATGAGGTGCCACAACAGCAGTACATATACCACACCTTATTTCTGATTTCATGCACAATGCACATGCAGACTACAACATACACACACAAGACAGGCCAAGTAAACCACATGTACTGAAGCTATGTATGGTTAATGTTGTCACAACTATACATCTGTGAGATTAGCGATATGTCAGTGTATGTGATAGATTTACACCTAAAACACAGTGCGCCTGTCTTCAGCACACTATTGGCCCCTGCATAGCAGACTGCATGGACCTTCACAAAAATAAGTACAAATATGTTACAGATCCTACACATACACTACTGTGATTACCACTGCAGTTAACCCCTCAGAGACTGAACATACAAGTAGTGTACTCTGGCTAAGCATATCAGTTGTGTATACAGCAAAATGACAGCCCTTAACATTGTTGGGGTATATATGAGCCATACAAAATCATTATCATACTCGAATACAGGACATTGGACTCTCCCCACACCTGATGGACCGAGGGAGAGGTATTGTCAGCAGTAACAAACATGGCATTGATACAGAATAATATGTGTGTATAGTTACATGTACAGTAGGTACCGTGATACTGCCTACATTGCTGACATTCAGTATGTATGCACTGGGGTGCATTACAAACAACCCCCCATGCAGATTGACCTGACATCAGTGTACTGGTATGCAGAGGCTGCCACAATGACTGATACAGTATTACAGTGATGGACACAGGAGGCTTACCTGGATACTCCTCTGCTGTGGAGGCTGTGGCACTCACCTCCATGATATATGGGGTGATGGATGCTTGGGAGCTGGTGGTTGATCCCAGGTTCACCAGGAATTCCTCTGTGGCCTAGAGTGGTTCTACTGCTGCAGGCCCCCCACCGGTGGCAGCATGGTCCCTGGCCACAGCAGTGGTCCTTTGCCATGCAGCATTTACCATGTCCATCACCCTGTGATTGACTTGCTCATAGCTGCTGTCCTCTAGCCCTACGTGGTTCATTGCTGTGAGAAGGTCAGCCTACATTGCAGAAAGTTGCTCACAATTGTGGCAAGTCCTGGAGAGCAGAATGGCGTGATGCAGCTCTAGGCCATTCAGGGTCACATCATTTTATGCAGCTGTAATTGGTGGGTGCCTCTGTCTGTACATCCTTTCTGAAAGACAAGTATAGGGGAACACATCACAGGACCACATATGTTGCTGTCAGCTATGTACACACCCTGTACATTTACATTGGCCTGTACTATGCACTGCTACCTCCCATATCATACCTGCCATCTTATCAACACAGTCTTTATGTGGCTATCAGCAACATAGTAGCAATACTGGTTATTTCCCTGTGTGCCGAATGTCTACAGTCCCATCTACTGTGTTGTGTACCCTATGGCCAACATCCCAGTATCATGTCAGACAGCCACTGTTTGACAAATAGGTGTGTGTTATTATGAGTATATGGGGAAAGTCCAGCAATGGCCATGTGCCACAATGACAGACAGCAATGCAAATGTGCTGTAGGGTATCATCCCTGTAGGTGTCCTACTTCTCCAGTACACAGATATATGTGGAATGTGTACATGTACCTTATATATGTGGTCCCTTTGCCAGAACATGTGGATGTCTGGGAAACAGTTGGACAGTAATTGTTAGTTGATCTTAGACTGTGGAGAATCTGGCTGTCACACTCCAGTACCTTCAAAAAAACAATTTATGCTACGTTAGTATATGTTACTTTATTCATAGCTGTACGTTGTATGATCATTATGTACACTCTGCCCCTGAGGTTGGGCCTCTGTCCCACCACTACTAATGGCTATGTCCTGCTGTATGGGATTGCCAGGTATGGTAGCCATAGCTGTCAACCGATGAGATATGAATGTCAGCATCACAGTGACCAAGCCAGAGTACATCAGGGACCCCAGTACAATGTCTGGGCTAATACTGTGTGACATTCACAAAGAGGAGTTGAATGACAGCACATCATGTGATATGCCATCTGTGTCCACCATTACTCAATGCCACTGTATCTAACACACAATCCAGAGACATTCGTACAGGAGCTGACCATTGTAGGAGGGAGTGAGAGGGCCACAGCTGTGATCTAAGTCACACCAGGCAGAGTTGTAAGGCATGGTTGTATCTTTTGGACAGCAGACTACCAGCAACATGTCATTCCCAGAGATATAGTATGGGCCTACTGTTGTAATCCCTATTCCCCATAACTGCATCCTCCCATCTGCATCCCATTAGATGGGGACTTGTATTACATACCTTTTCTTTGAATTTCAGCAACCCTTTTTCACTGGATGCCAAAGTTTTGAGAGACATCCTCACTAAGAATTGGTCTGTTCTTATTGATGACCAAGTAATTAGACATAAAATAGGGGACACTTCTGCAAAGGTGTTTAAAAGGGGCCATATCTTGAAAAACATACTTGATAAAACAACTAGAGCTGTACCTACAGGCTTTGGGATTCATAAATGCGGTAAATGTAATTTCTGCAAATATGTGGAAGTGACTAGTAGAATTTGTATTAACCGTACTTGTGACATTAATGGAAAATTTAATTCTAACAGCTGTGGTGCTATCTACCTTGCTATTTCCCAAGCATGCCATTGTTTTTATGTCTGTAAAACGGAAAGTCATTTTAAGCAAAGAATGTATGAGCAATATCAGCAAACACATTTGTACTAGTGCTTTGACAAAACATGTTATTGAGATTCATGGCCACCACTTCCACTGCTTAGTTATTGAGCAAGTTACTAAAGACGTTAGAGGTGGACCTTGGTCCTTGAGATTGGAAGAAAAAGAACTGGTCTGGCAATTGAGGTTGAATGTATATACATATCCAGGTCTTAATGATCAGTGTTGCTTAAAACGTATTTTGAAACTTAAACCTCCTGAGAGGTGATTGACCTCTTATTTTAGAATTCTTTAGTATTAGATCATTGAATTTTATATATATATATATATATATATATATATATATTGTTATACATTTTTATACACTGTTAATATCATCTGCCTTTTAGCCTGTTTGAGAAGGTGTATGACTTTAAGACTTTAATTACTTTTATGATGTCATGATTGACCATAAGTATTTAACTTATGCATTTTGATTTTGAATTTTGTCTGAAGAAGTTCATGTATGAAAACTGAATGAAAGCACTAACATAAAGTTTTAAAAATTACCCTTACCTTCGTGGTTTTTATTAGTTTGTCAGCTTTTCATGTTGGATACCTGGTAAGGTACTGTACTCCTTTTGTGTATAAATCCTGAAGAAAACTGATTCTGAAAATGTAGTCTGGCTTGGTAAAGCAAGGTACAGACCTGCTTACCATTGACAGCTGCTTGCCTTTTGTAGGTAATGCTCAATAACAGGTGAGTACCTGTGCACCAATCAGTGGCTCAGACTTGCCAATTGCATCCAGAACAGCTGGGTTGCAATTTCAATAGCCAATGACATGGCACAACAGTGCAATATTTAAGGCCTTGGCCCCTTTCCTAGACTTTGAGAAGGACATTACTGAGGTGTGAAGCCTACAACATTGCAGAGGGTAGGTACAAATACTGTTCACTGTTGGGATTTAAGTGGTATGTCCACTGTTTTGCATGTTATGTTTGGGCATTGTCAAATTACCTTCTGATTGTGCGGCAGTTCAGTGTTAATATGGGTTGAGGTCAGTAAGTAGGAAGACAGATGTGTCATAAGTCATACACATCAAAATAAGCATGCTGCTGCAGTAGATGCTGTTCTATCAGTTGTGTATGTTTGTAGGGGCAGGCTGCGACACATGTCCCTGTCATGTGACCTCTGCCCCACACACCTTCATGTATAGGTGTAGTGTGGATAACTTGTTCTTGGGGGTTGTGAGTTAAGGTAGGACTGCATCAGGTAGCTGAACATACTGCTGGGGAGTATGAACACATTGGAGGTCAGTGCAGGAGCAGTGTCACCTCTGTTATTACAGCAGAGCCAGGGTGAGGGTACTTATAGCTGTCCAGGTGAGGTATGTGCTTAAGGTGCATATGTTATGTAACAGTGCCAATCAGAGAGTGTTAGGCAACATATAGGTAGCCTATACATATTTGTGCAGTGTATCCCTACCTACCTACAGGCTAAGATGGGTACCAGTGAATGCAGTAGCAGCAACCTGTTTTGGTTAAAATTGCAGGACTCCATCATTATTTGTTGTATTCATAAGCATGTCACTGAAGTGCAACACACTGGATTCGAACCCAAGACTGTGGGTGTCAAAATGTATGCCATGCCTAGGGATTTAATAGACTGAGCTACTGAGTCAATACTGCAGCAGGTGTATCTGCAAGATATATGTTCATGCATACAGTCTGTTATATAGGAGTTGAATTAGCATGTGCGTTTGGACGGGTATGATGTGTGACACTGAACTGTCATGATTTTCTAACCTCAATCTGCACTGACTTGTCAGTACTTTAGTGCAGAGAAAAGATTTCATGACAACTGTGCCAAAAGTAGCAGGCACAACTGTGGTGATTCTGCAACAGTCTGTGCAGTTGAGAGCTATACCTGCTATCCCAGGCCTCACGTACATACATCATTATTTATTTGGCTGTGTATTGGTTTAGTGTCTGCATCATTGTCCCAAGTACACTACCAATTTTCTCATATGTACAAGCAGTGTGTCACTGGCAATCAGGATATATTTATGGAAATACGTTTTACTTACTTCAGAGCTGAGTGGCCTAGTGAGCTTATGCATTATGCTGTAGTTGACAGGGTTGGGTTTGAGACTTGGCAGGGGTGATTATTTTGCAGATGTGCCTAACAGTGTCAGAAACAGAAAAGGTTATTAAGGCAGTTTTAAGTGGGTTTGCGTGGCATGCCATGCTGCTTAGCTCTGCTTAAACCCACGCTAATTTAAAAAAAAGAAAAGAAAAAAGGGATGCTAGGAAAGTGGTGAAATGAGGGCAAGCAGGGGGAAAAACATACTGAAAGGCAGGTAAGGATGTGCAGGATGGGTATAGGAAAGGACCATAGCCCTCCGTTTCTTCTACAGCAACAACTGTGCAGATTGTACACAATTTGAAATTTGGAGCCTTTGAGGGCAACATAAATGTGTTGATAGATTCATGTAATGATTAAAGTGTGTCCAGTGGAAATGGAGAGCTATGTATGAGGTGATATTTTTTATGGGACAGATGCTTTTTTTTTTTTTTTTTTTAAGGAGAGAGTGGGATGTTGGAGAAGAGATATAGGTACGTGTGGGGAGGTAAGTTGGGTATGAGAGGTAGCATTTACAGACAGACAAGACAGTATACAGGGGGTGGTGTGTGACACATGAGAGGGGTAAACAACTTGGACAGGGAGGGTGTTGTGGAATCAGACAGCCATGTGCCCCCAGACAGTAGCAGTGAGAGTGAGATTGAGCTCCCCATCCATGGGCAGTCAACACTTGTCCTTTACTGCCCCAAAGGTGGCTGTGCTGGGGGCTGGGCACTGGGGCCACCTTGCCCCACCAGTTTGGCCAGTTTGCCCTCAATCTGGTGCAGGCAATCCTTGTAGCCATGGTATACAATCCTGCACACCATCCCTGGTAGCTGTTGCTGGGTGACAGCCCCTCTCCATGCCCATTCTGGGGGGATAGGCCCCATCTCCTGAGGCCATTCCACCTGTAGGTGGTGCAGGGCCAGTAGAGGGGGGGTCACCAGGTTGGGGCCCAGATGTGCTGGGATCCAGTGCCATGGCCAGGTGAGGTAGGGTTGGCAGATTGCCAGGAACTGGCCTACCCAGTTGAGCTATGGTGTTGAGGTATTTCAAAGTGTACAAGTTGGTAATGAACAGAACATTTCATTAGTTATAACAGGATGCCAGAAAGTTGCAATTAACCCAGTAACACCACATCACATACCATATGGAACACAACAATACGTGAGATAACAGTCAGTATAGTAACAGCATGCCAGTAACGGTTACGGCATAAGGTCAACAACATAGATAATTCAACAAGGTATGTTAGTATGCAACCATTGTAATACATAATAATAAAACACAACACCCAACATAACATTTTGGAACAAGAGATGTTAATAAACCATAACCGATGTAATATGACTGCCCCACAGTTTCTGTTGCAATTACATACCTCTCAAGCTATCCACATGGGACAGTATTGGCCAACTGTAACACCTACAGGTACACAACTACAAGGGACTATTACATGTCAGGGGGACATATATGACTACCAAGGTGTACTGTGGTCTCATGTAGTGTGACCGTGCTATTCACTTAACTCATGTCCATGATAGATCTGTGAGCGAGGGATTAGGCAACAGTGATCACAGTCTGTGACAGTGTGACACTTGAGAGACATGTATCGTGCACAGTACAAAGAATTTACAACTATCATGCCCCCCTTGGCAGACATGGGGTTACACTATCAGCAGACATTCATAGACACAACAGGCATACATCCATACCAATATTAACTTTTATTAGTATTGTATTTGTTCCCTTTATTTTCTGATGTCTTATCACATCGATGAGCAATCCTGTTAACCCTCTGGTACATCTGAACACAGAAATAAATTACTAACCAATTCTAACAGCTATTACAGACACTTATTTACCTGTAATTTCTGTGGGGAGAACACCTGTTAATAATGCATAACTGCTTCAATAATATTTAGCAGTACTTGTCCCTGGATTCGAACGCTGGTCTGTGTGTGACAAGATGTACATCACACATATTTATCAAACTGAGCTACTGAACCACTGCTGCATATTGATTGACTGATATGTGCCTAGAGCTCACCTGGTAATAGAGATAGAGTGTTATACAAGACTGCAGTGACACTTGACCTCGGAGTTCTGTAAGGAATGATAATGTCACCAATGTCCCTTCAACAGAAGGTCCACTGAATGTAGAGCAACAAACACCTTCAGCTATCGCAAATCAAGTAACTTTGCTTGCTGAATCTCAAACTGCTCCAATAGATTTGGCTCCTGGTACTATAGGAGTGGGAACCTTGAATATGTCTCCACAGCCGCAAAACAACCAGATGACACTAGGTGGTGCTAGACTAAAGACTATAAATTATGTGACAACTATAGAAAGTGCTTTTCCTGGTTTACCAGCCCCTCTCAGGCTGCCTCAACCACAGAGAAGAGGGTGTCTTTTCAGCCAAGGCCGGAAGAGGAGGAAAACATTGTCAGAAGAGGAGAACTTCATGGAATCAACACGCTTCAAGAGATATCACCGTTAGTTCTTAATTTATCCTCTGTTGAACTTACTGCATCGCAGAACAGTTTACTGACTGACTAACTTTTGTGCCAGCTCGCCCTTCGCAGGTTAGTGAGTTAATTGTAGATATCAAACTTTTTGCAAGAAATGTGGCACTAAACTTGCATTTTCAAATTAAGGAGATTCTGTAACTAACCCTCTGAAGCATTCTGGTTTATATAATCCTCGGTTGCCACCCATAGTTGATACTTTTGTTAAACTCTGTAAGAAGGAAATGTTTGATTCTCTGCCAGCAAACAATACTTTTTATAACTTATTTAAAGATGAAGCTGTGGCTCTACAACAGCTAAGGAATGATTCCAGGATAGCAATACGCCCAGCTGATAAAGGAGGGGTGATTGTTGTACTAGAATCAGCGTTTTATGTCAATAGCATGCAAGATATATTAAATGACACTATCACCTATAAGGTTATATCACGGTCGGTTGTTGAATCAGTTTTGAACCAAGTGCATGAAACCATATGACTTATTACTAATGTCTGTGATTAATAAAGATCTATATGACTTTATGTTAGTTGAAAAGCCATTAATTCCCATTATTCATGGTCTACCCAAGGTGCATAAATCTCTGTCGCAGCCTTCCTTTTGTCCTATTGTATCAGGTAGGGGTTGGGTGACTGAATTTATATCCATCTTCATTGAAAGTCAGTTAAAGGCACCATTAGAAAAAGAGATAGCTGTTCTTAAAGACACTGAACACTTTCTATGCACTCTAGGAGATTTTTGTAGAAATCACGGGCCATTTCAATCTGATGTTTTATTGGTTACAATGGACATTTGTACTTTATTTACGATAATACCACATGATTTTGGGATTGATTTTGTGAAATGTTTTTTGAGAAATAATACTGACTATTCTGTGCATATTGAACTGTTAGGCACGTTGTTAGAACTGGTTCTGGAAAACAATTTGTTTATGTTTAAGGGGACCATTTACATGCAGAATCTTGGAGTAACTATGGGGACCCCTTGGGCGAGCAGTTATGCCAACCTGGTGTTGGCAGACTGGGAGAGCAGGGTGGTCCTTTCACAGCATATATTTAGTCCACACTTGCTACATTACAAAAGATTCATGGATGATATCTTTGTTTTGTGGGGAGGTATATGTGCAACTGCAACAGTTTGTAGAATATCTTGAACGAAGTAGTGACCGTTTCATATTTACTTTTAATTTTTCTAGCAATTCTATTGATTTTTAGATACAAAGGTTGCTTTGATGAATGGTATGATTCATAGTTCTTTATTTAGGAAAAATTGTAGAAAGAATGCATTGTTGCATCGCTCCAGTATGCACCCTAAGCATGTTTTTAATAATATAGCTAATGGGCAGTTTTTACGAATGTCTACACTCCATACTGAAGATCAAGATTATCAGGGAGCATCTTTGGAGCTGAAAAATGAGCTAACGAAAAGAGGATATAATCAAAATGACCTAAGTAGAGTTATGTTACAGGTTAAAGGCCTGCATGACACAACAGGGAAGCCATTTTTGCATAGGACAGCTCATGATTCTGATATAAGGGTGACACATAGGGGATCGAATGGAAATGTTTTAAGAGTACCCCTCACCTATAGCAGCAACATCTTTAAAGCATGTGAACTTATGAATAAATATTGGCCTATTTTGGTGTCTAAAGATCAGATAAGAGCTACGGTAGGTGATAGACCCCGTTATACATTTAAAAACAACCTTTCTTTGAAAAGGCAGCTCTGCTATACCACTAACAGCAGCACCAGGGTGATTTCTAATAGGCATGGTACATTTCCATGCAGAAATTGCAGGACCTGCTCATTTGTTTCAAGGTGAGATACCTTTGTGTATCCCTCCACCAATCGTATATTTTCTTTCAACTTGTATGCAGACTGTAGATCCAAGAATTTAGTTTATTTAGCTAGCTGTAGATCATGTTCCTCTTTCTATATTGGTAAGACTACCAGAATGCTTAAGGAACATATTATGCAACATCTGGGTGACATCAGGAAAATGAATCTCTTTAATGCTTTAGCTAAGCAGACATCCAATAATGAAGGGCACACGTTTGAATTTACAGTACTGCAATTGATATCAGATAAGGGGGGTGATATTAACAATAGAGTAGAGGTAGCTGAAATGCAGTGGATAGCAAGAATACAAGCAGATAAGTCACCAGGAATTAATGCTACTATGCCTTTAAAACCTGTCCTTAAGAAACATAGAGCACATCAGTGATTTAATTGTTTTATTATTGCCAAGATATTTAAACCTGGATGCAATGTTTGTCTGTTACATGGATCTGAAGAAGCACTTTGTGTGAAAGTGCTTATCCTGTCATATTTTTAATAAACTACGTATGCCTTTAGCTGTGGTGGTCACTTGGAGTTTTTGTTTTTTATATTTGCACTTTGTTCTCCTGGGTGACATTTGGCTGGTGGTTGTTGCATTTTTTATTTGACGTTCACAGACAGTCACATTTCTATTCACATAGAACAAAAGAGTTTCAGAGAACAAAACAGCTGTTTATCACTTTTGCAGGCCTAGGAAAGGCCTAACAGTTACCAAAATTACCTTATCCAAGTGGCTTTCTAGTTGTATCTCCTTTATTTTTTCATCAAAAGGCATGAACTTGACAATTCCATTCAGGCTCATTCTATTAGAGCAATGGCCACATCTGTGGTGTTCCAGACCAATACTTTCTTGGATGATATTTGAGCAGCACCCACTAGGGCAAATCATTATACCTTTATCACTCATTACAAATTAGATCTTGTCTCCAGGGGAAGGGCTTCCTTTAGCATGATGGTTCTGAGGAATATTCTGCCATGACTCCACCCTGGAAAAAGATAGCTGGGGACTCAGTCCCACATATGAGGAGAAGATGAAAAATTAACAATATCAGATAAAGAAGTTATGTACTCACCATAACGTTCCATCTGTATTGTAGATTTTTTAATTTTCCTCATAATCCCATCCTCCAACCCTTATCCTTGGATTCCTGGTTGAAAGGGAAGAGGCTTTCTAGGGTTAAATTGAGTTCCATTAGACTCCAAAAATTGCCTCACTTAAGGTTTTTTTAGGGTGTTAAATACTAACCTTGCCTTTCTACTAACAGTATCACAGCAAACAAGATCTGGGGTATTTGGGACAGATGCATTGTGGGTTAGGGGAGGTACCCAAGAGCTTTTTGGTTGCTATGAGCTTGCTAACGGCTGAGTTGGATCTGAGGGCTCAGATCCAAACCGCCATGTGAGAAGAGATGAAAAATTAACAATAAAGATGGAACATTATGGTGAGTACATAACTTTTTTTTTTTTTTGGTGCTGCAGCTTTCCTGCTTTAAAGGTTGCCTTTGCACATTTATCAAGACCAAATGACATTCTTAGCTGAAAACATTTTGACTACTGGCAGTTATGTTTTCAGTTCCTCATCTGATGAGCTATGTAGTTTTAAATCATCTACAAAGAAGATGAGAAGTCTTTACACTTTGTTGCTTTCTGGGAGCCAATTATAGCCATGACCTAATAAGTTAAGCAGTCAGCTTAATGGGTTAAGGGCAAGGCAAAAGAGCAACAGTGACAGAGAGTCACCCTGGAATATACTCCTTTGAATTTTTATCTCTGGAATAATAATTTGTCCTTTATCATGACTTAACTGCAGAGTGGTTTGCCACTGTTTCACAGTCACTGTAATGTAGTTTATCAGTATAGGGTGTATCTTATACATTTTTAAGTACTCTTTTATCCATGAATGTGGGATACTCTCAAATGCTTTTTTGTAGTCTATCCATGCCATACTTATATTATTTCCCTTTTTACAGTTCTCTACTATGACTTTTATTTATTTATTTATTTATTTTACTTTACATTTGTTTACCGGGATAGTCTGACTGAACAACATGTCCTTTTTCAGCAGAGGCCCGGGGAGAAAAGCTCCACACTGAGAAATACAAAAGACAAAACATAATTAATAAAATACTTAACAGAGAAGAGATTACAAGTAGTAGCCTAAGTGAGGCAGTGTCATTTAAAGAAGATGCACATTTGGACATATAGTGTATCAGTTTACAGAGACTGATAGCAGCAAATCTATACAAATAAACATACAACCAGGGGTGGCCCTTGCTATTGGACTGCAGGACTGCATCCCCCCCAGCTGAAAAAGAAAGAAGAAAGACCCCCCAAAAGAAAGAAAAAAGAAACTAAACGAAAATCGCAGACCTTTGCACATGCACACTCACGGCATTTCTGACATCCAGACTGCTGCTGAACCAGTCCAGAAAATGTACTGTACTGTACAAGGAATATAATTTAATTAGGAAGGTATATCAAAAAGCATGTGTATGTTTTGTGTGCAAGGGGGCTATGATTTGAAAACAGCCCAAAGTTAATCTTTATTTGTCACTGGCAAAATGTATTTTCTTTGAATGTGGGTCTCAATGCTGTTTCAATGAATGTGAGTTTCAAGGGCAGAGAAGTTTTAATGCTAAGTCTGTTTTCATTGTGATTCTGCATTGCTTTGTTTAGCAGATGCCTTAGTGTTTGTGCTGTAAAATGCAAAATAAAACTTTCAAATGAAGTCTAAATCATCATAGAAATAAAGCAGTATGCACATTAGTGTTTATGGTAAATGGGGTGAAATAGCCAAGTAATGGTTCATTGGAATGGCTGCAGGGGGAGGCTCCATTTGACCATGATTTTGTGAGGGGGAAGGGTGGTAAACTCAAAGACAGCCCCGGCTGAACTATACCTCCCAACTGTCCAGATTTTTACAGACTGAATTGATTTTTGCTTTTTATTTTTGGTTTGTTCCTCATAAAATCTGTGGTTTTCTGGCAAATCATTTAGAAATTAATTCACTAAAAAATGACAGACACTGAGTTTTAGACTTCATAACCATCAGAAAAATGCATGCTAAAGCAAGACCTGTTATATTCTATCAACTGTCTCAGTTTATACAAGAGCAATTTTTAGTACTGTTTATATTTTCCCCCAATATATTTGGCCTTGTCCAGATTTCCTGCATTAACAGGTTGAGAGGTACGTGCAAATAAATTGCTTTATAGAATTAGGCATATTCAAACCTCTCAACTGTCCCCGATTTTGGCTCAAAATGTTGCTCTTCTCCTAATAAACCCTCTGCAAAATGGCAATTTTGGAAGAAAATGTGGAGGGTTTACAATTAATAAATAACTGTAATAATCAGAGTTATAGATTACTTTTATTTCAGAAATGCATGTGGATTCTTTTATTTTGTCAGCTGTTCGTTAGCAGTACTAATATTAAAAAAGTGTCCCTTCTTTGACAGGTTCCTAACTGTATTGTGTGGCTATTTTATATTTTTGCATCACGTTTTTGGTCTATTTTTCATAAAAGTGTGTTTTTTTGGCAAATTAGTGGCAAACCATTAAAGACTGAAGTTAGAAAATGATGACAGACATTTGAGTTTCAGATTTCATACCCTTCAGAAAATTCATACTAATGCAAGACCTACTATTCAATTATCTTTCTAAGTTTATAAGAGCAATATTTAAAAATTGTCCTTATTTTTGTCCCTTTGTCCCACTTCTATGTATGGTTTTGTCCAGATGTCTTGCTCTGAGGTTGAGATGCATGACAAATGTGTCAGGGCCATCACAATCAGCCAGAGATATTTCAAATTGTGACATATTTGTTGCACCCCACTCCCCCATGTAGTGACTCTGGATGTGGCCAAGCAAGGCAAGAAGCAGTTGCGTGTAAATGTGCAGAGTATCCCCCCATCCAAGGTAGATACAAGTACTACAGTGGCTTTTCATCTGTCCTTAATTTTGCAGAATGTTCTGGTTTCTGTCATATTTTTATACTGTTGATTTATGCTTATTATTATTCAGAAAGTGCCTGTTGCTCTGTGTTTAAGTAGCAATGCTTTAATGACCATCAGGTAAGCTTGTCTGAGATTGTAAGATTCAAGTAAGCTTTAATAAGCATACTGTTAAATAATTGGCAGCACTGAAAGCCTTTCTGTTGTTGCCATGCAGAGAATATTTACATAACGTATAAGCCTTGGGTATTGAAATGCATATAACAGTATTTTAAGAAGCTCATTACATTTGTTGGAGATTTGCAGGCTTTACCTGTAAACTAAACATAATGCCAATCTATCATGTGTGGTCCATAACCTGTGCAGTAATCCTTTAAGCAATGTGTCTTGAGCTTGTTTTTTGTTTGGTTTTCATTTTTTACTTTGATCATGTTTTCCCCATGAAACAAGTAGATAGTTGCTCAGGCTGCAGGTCTTTTTTGGATAAGAAACATTTTTACAAGTGGGGGTATCACAGAGATTGTTACTTTTGGCATGTTACTTGGTACTTTAATAAAGCTGAATATAAATTATAATTAGAACTGCAGTACAAGGAGAAGTGGTTTGAGTTGAGTGCTGCTTGTTTTTCTTATACTTGATTTTGACTGGCATTCCAGTAATGTATTTAAAAAGTAATTTATTTTTTTCATGCCTCACAACCTTTTTGTTTCCATCTATTAAGTAAGCTGTCATGCAGCCAATGCATTGAAATATTTTTTTTCTTCTATACTTCATTTTGTCTTGATTGGACTCTCATAATGATGATTTGGCACCCAGGGCAGCGTATTTAATTAAAGTGACAATTTTTGTGGTTTTGAGCATAGCTCCTCCCCTTTCTAGTTGGCCACACCCCTTCCCATTGACCCCACCCATTCAGCTGTCTCTTGCAGCCCCCCCTTTGATTTGAAATCACCAGCTGCCACTGCATACAACTATAATAAAATGTACTTGACATACAAGGTGACAAAAAATAACTGAGTTATATTTGTGCAATCTTTGTTGCTTAGCAAAGTTCCCACCTGAGTGGGTGCTTATAAGCTAATAGTAATAATAATACATAACTCAACAGGAGTCAAAGGTGGTAGTAGTAGTGTTAGTATGAAGAAAGGTTAACTAAGAGTAGTGGAAAATTCTTAATCAAGGGCAAAGACATTTAGTGGTAAGGTGGGTTTTTGGTGTTGGTTTAAATTTAGCTAAAGTAGTGCTAGATGTGATGTTACTAGGTAGAGAATTCCAAATCTTGGCAATATAATGTGAGTAGATGGATTCTCCAGCATAACTGTGTGCTGTTAAGACCTGTAAGAGAGATTTACTGTTAGAGCGCAGAATTCTGCTACAGGAATAAAGCTCAAATAAACCTTGTAGTGATGGAGTATTTTCAGGATGATAAAAGATTTTATAAGCTATGTTAGGGTGGGACAGGTGTAAGAGTTGGGGAAGCTCTAACCAGTTTAATTATTTTAGGGCACAGCAGTGGTGAGATCTGAATGTAGTGTTTGCTGCATACCTAGCTATTGTATTGTAACAGGATTCTAGTTTTGCCAGTTCAAAACTGAGGTTTATAAGTATGGGAGAAGCATAAAGAGTTGAGGTCAAATGAGTTTGGGCAACAGTTATTCTTGTGTTTTTGTGAGATACTGCTTGTTCCTATATAGTGTACCTATTTTTTGTGGACTTTATTTAATTGATTGGGATATGTGGATGTCGAATCTCATATTGCTATTTCCACACCCAATAGTTTGATGTGTGGAGAGAGGATGATAATAGTGCTATTTGCGGAGGCACTGTAGAAAGATGCTGTAGGTATAGTAGCTTTATTGGGATGGCATAGCATGAGTTTTGTCTTACTGGGGTTTAAAATTAAGCGGGACTTTGTTAACCAGGATTCTATTTTGAGAAAAGATGATTGAGTGTTTGTAGCTCTTGAAGGGTATTGGCAGCACATATTAACTTTAACAACAAATGATCCTTTGTTCCATATGACTTTATTACCCTTTTGTTCTATTGCCATAATTGAGTTTTCTTCTAAATGACTATAAACTCTATCAGCATAAGTCCAGGTGTATAGTTTATACGTCGTTGGAAGGCAAGTTATTGGTCTATAGTTTTTAGGGTAGCTTGCAGGTTCACTCTTAAGTAGGAGCATTGTTTTTCCTGCTGTTAGCCAGGCTGGTGTCTGTTCAGGGTGTGCATATAACTAGTTCTTACTTATGGCTAAATCTTCATACAAAGATGTTGATACTTTTAGCCAGAAGTTAGGTATTGCATCTGGGCCTGGGGTTTTCCAATTAGAAGCTTTTCTTAACTTTGTTTCAATCACTCTGGCCATTACTTCACCCCATTTAATATCCTGTACATTTGAACTTCTTATTCTTTCTTTTACTTCGTCTATCCATTTAGCATCTTTGTTGTGTTCCACAAGATATTCATAAATATTTCTCCAAAATACATCTATTTCTGCTCTTTTTGGTGGTCTTTCGTTTCCTTTTACCTTGTTTCCCAACTCTCTATAAAATGTTTTTCGATCCTTTATATTTATCTATGTATGTATTTATTTATTTAACATTTGTTTACTGGGAAAGTCCGACTTGGAACAAAGCCAATTTTCAGCAGAGGCCTGGGGAGAAACGCATGTCTTTATAACGTGGGAGGAAACTGGAGCACCCAGAGGAAACCCACACGAAGGCAGGGAGGACATGCAGACTCCGCACAGAAGGCGCCTCAGCTGAGAATCGAACTGGAGAACCTCTTGCTGTGAGGTGACAATGCAACCACTGCACTGTATCTTCTAAGTCTTTCTACCTGTGCTGATCTTCTTTTGGCTTTTTCCCGGTGAGGGGTTGCCACAGCAGATCATCTGTCTGCTCATGATTGGCAGTGGAGTTTTTTACGGTGTCAAGTTGCCAGTCTGGCGCTCAACCTTCCACAGAAGACACACACACATGGCCTATTTAGAGTGCCCAATCCACCTACTGCATGTCTTTGGGATGTGGGAGGAAACCGGAGCACCCAGAGGAAACCCATGCGACCACAGGGAGGACATGCAGACTCCGGCACAAAAGACACCCCAGCCGAGAATCGAACCGGAGAACTTCTTGCTGTAAGGCAGTAACGCTAACCGCTGCAGCACCGTGGTTTCTACCTGTGCTGATATTTTTAGTTTATTTGGGATAGTGCATGATATATCCTGATCCATTATAATACTGTGCATTGCTTTTATCACGTCTGTCTTTCTGAGTATTTTTGTTGATCTGTTCCCTCTTCTATAATCTTCTAACAGTGACACTTCTTGTCTCAATTGCTTTATAGTTTTCTCTATTTGATACGTCCATGATGGCATTTGATTTCTGTGGGGCCTTTCTCTTACTACCCTGTGTTCTTATGGTATGACTTTATCTGTTAATCTGGCTGCACAGTAATGTATCCTATTTACTTCTGTTATTTCACATGAATCTGTATGGACAGTCCTAATTACTGTGTTCATTTTTTTATTAAATTTCCAACTTTTTGCATTTTATTGACCTTCTGCAGTCTATTTCTTTCATTGATCTTAATATGTCTATCCATTTCTATTAAATCAAGCAACTCCTCTTAGATCATTTTTTTATAAACTGAGGGCACATTCTTTGTTCTCCGTTTCCTGCAGGCATTCTGTAGAAAGTTCCAGAGCATCTTCCTGTGCCATGTTCTTTCCAGTTCGTACTGTGTCATCCGTTGCTCTTTCAAATGGGAACTCACTGGCTTATCACTCCACGACATTGACTGTTTCAGAGTTGCCACAGTTTCTTGTTCTTTCCCTTGCTGTTTAGCTCCAACTGAACATTTGTACTGGTTTCATATGGGAGGCTCCAAAGTTTTTTCATATGTCAACTGATTACATGCTTCCCATTCCACTTGTTTCTCCTTAATTTGTGTCCATTGCTCTATCCTGTTGTTGTTATCTGATTTAAATTCTCTACACCAAACCCTTCACTTTGCAGCAGGTAATCCATAACCTCAGTTTCAATTTCTTTAACTTCTCCATTAATAATCCTCTTTTCTATTTTTCCTCTGTTTTCTTATTTTTTGTATTGTAAAATATTCCATATATGGATGTCTTTCCCTTTATTTCTCTTCAAATATCTTTGGTGCTGCTCTTTTTCCATTGATTAGATGTTCATCGTGCATACAGCTGCAATCATAACAGATGGGTTTTCCTGCCGTCAGGCGGGTCCTCGGTCAGCCGAATTTCAAAGTCTAGGTCCGGCGTCGGTTGTCATCGCTTCTTCTCTGACGTCATTGCGGCAGGGGTATAAAAGAGGCAGCTGATACCATTTTCTCCAGTCTTTCTTGCCGCGCGGTGCCCGAAGCAGAAGCAGTTCGCAAGTGCTGGTCGGCCAGCTCCTGAGATTACGAATATTTTTCAACCGAAGACTTCTTAAAAGCTAAGTACCCTGTTGGGGAAACTTTTCTTGCCTCAGACCGATGTCAGACAAAGTTAATAATTGCATTTCATGTGGGAAGCAAGTACCGCATAAGGATTTCCATTCCCTCTGCATTCCTTGCTTAGGCCCAAACCACGACGTCTCGGCCTGTCGTTTTTGTGCTACATTCAACAGACGCACTATTAAGCGTCGGGTGGAGTTCGCCCAACACTATTTTGGCAAAAAGTTTAATTACATTATGTTGTCGGATACTCCGACTCCAGTTTTGAGTAAAAGACGCAAAGATAAGGACCGACATACGAGGTCCGCGACTTCTACCGACACCACGCTAAAGCCGAATACAGGTGCTCTGGTTCTCAGCGAGGCGCCTATGCAGCCCCTGACTACCGATGACACTTCATTAGCGGTGTCTTCTGTGCCCGAGGTCGCAGGCTCTTCGGCCCACACCCCGACTACAGATACCAAAGCCACTCTTGGCGGGGAAACTCAGAGTTTAGACAGGCCTGCCACCTCTCAAGGTGTCTTCAGGCCTTCTTCATCTTTTTCCATTAAGGCTTTCACTAAATCTAAAGCAGCCATGCATACTAAAAGACAAGCTCCACAGGGCCCCTCCCAAGGCCCCATGCCTAAAAAGCAGATGCTCAAAATGGCTGAGGATTTGATTACTCTTATCAGGGGTTCTCAACCCCCCTCAGACAAAAGGCCCAGAGTGGAGGAAGAATACCCTTCCTCGGACCAGGCCTCCATTACTTCAGAACATTCTGAGGACCAGGAACATTCATACTCCCCTTTTGAAGATTCTGATGCAGAGGAGTCCATTCCCTCTGTCTCCCCCCCCTGAGGATTACTCTGTTGGGGAAACCTTGCATACCTTGAGGGAACACTTCCACTGGGAAGGCCAAGAGTATTCAAACTCCAAGAAAAGGCTCAGGGATTTCCTCTTGCTCCCTCAACACAGACCTCTGGCTATCCCTCCTGTCTTAGACATACTAGATGATGTGTATTCAGAGGCCAGCCTTAACCCAGATTCTTTACCTCCAGCTCCAGTCAAGCCTGACAGGTATTACCGGGTTCCTGATTCACACCAATTCCTGTACAAAAGCCATGCGGCTGACCCAGAAATTATTTCACAGGGTCCCAAGGGAATTAAGGCCTCCACTGCCAAAAATCCATTACCTTCAGACAGAGATTCCAGGGCTTTAGAAAGGTGGGGGAAAAAGGTATACACCTCAGCCACCTTAACCATGAGGGCATTAAACTGTCAGTTCCATATGTTAAAGTATCAACAGTTTTTGTTATCTCAGTTGAAAAGCAAAATGACACAACCTGAACAACCAGACTTGAAGGAGTTGCAGGATTTGTTGCATAGTGCAGAGCAAGTGGGTAAACATACCTTGCAATGTGGTTTTGATGCTTTAGAGGCCTCTTGTAGAGCTGCTGTTACAGGATCAGTCATACGTAGACATGCTTGGCTCAAAGAGCAAACCTTACCAGATCATGTCAAAGCTAAATTACTAGATGCACCTCTTCAAAAAGATGTATTGTTTGGTGTTAAAGCTGAGGAGGTATTAAAGAAAATGGAGGAAAAGGCAAAATCAATGCAAACAGTGAAAGATTTCCTACAGGTACAACCTCCACGTTTCAGTAGAAATTGGCCTTCAAAACATTGGTCCTTTCCAGCCATGGACAGACCTTAAAGAGTTAGATACAGATGCCCGAGGGGTAGAGGGCAATCTCAAGGATCATTTAGAGGCAGACAATGGCAAGCACCTACACCAAGAGGTAGTGAGGATAGTTCACAGCCATTCAGAAAGCAGAACCAATGACTTTCCCCTTTGCATGCCAAGCAAGGCTCAAATGGCAACACCTTTAGGTGGAAAACTGGCATTATTTTCGAAAAATTGGCATATTGTCACAAAAGACAAATGGATCCTGGACATTATAGACAGGCTACAGATTTCACTTTCACACCCTTCCAAAAATGAGAGGCATGCCAAACCTGCCACACAATCAAAGGGCAGAGGCACAAAAACAAATTTCAGATCTCATGGACATGAAAGCTATTCAAGAGATACCTGCACAAGAACAGGGTCAAGGTTTTTATTCCAGACTATTCCTGGTACCAAGGAAGGGCAAAGATTGGAGACCTATTTTGGACCTGTCCATCCTAAACACATATTTACTCGTACCAAAATTCAAGATGCTCACATTACAGCAGCTTCTTCCCATGCTGGGCAAGGAGTCTTGGCTGGTAACATTGGACCTCAAGGAGGCATACCTGCATGTCCCAATCAGACAAGATTGCAGAAGATACCTCAGATTTCTTGCAGGTTCAACCCATTATCAATTCTCTGTATTGCCCTTTGGCTTATCTACTGCACCCAGAGTGTTCACGGAATGCCTGGCATCAGTAATTGCCTTCTGCAGACTTCAAGGGATACAAATATACCCATATTTGGACGACTGCCTGAGCCAAGCGGACAGCAAACACATACTTCTGAAACACCTGGCGTTTGTAATAATGTTGTTGAATTCTCTGGGATACGCAGTCAACAAAAAGAAATCAAGACTAATATCCTCTCAAACAATAATTTTCCTGGGTGCCAACTTGAATACAAACACCCAGATGGCCTACTTCACGCCAGAGAAACAAGGGCAACTAACTCAATACTTCAGAAAACTGGCAACCTTCACCAGGCTGACTGCAAGGAAAATCCTGCAGGCTCTGGGATTCATGGCATCTTGCATCCTGCTAATCCCATGTGCAAAGCTGCATATGAGGAAACTGCAATGGTATTTAAAAAACTTATGGTCTCAACACAGCCACAGTATGGAAACAATTATACCACTAATTCCATGTCTTCAAAAGGAATTTCTGTGGTGGGCTCAAGCATGCCAAAGAAACATAGGTCTCCCATTCTGCAAGCCTCAAGCAAATCAAGTCATCACAACAGACGCCTCGAACTATGCCTGGGGGCGCACATGACAGATCGGTGCATTCAGGGCAAATGGTCACAAAAAGAAAAGCACCTACACATCAATCAAAAGGAAATGCTAGCAGTAATAAATGCTATTATGGCTTTCAAAGACCTACTGCATCCAGGCCAGCTATTGATAAGGACAGACAACACCACAGTGATGTGGTACATAAACAAGCAGGGAGGAACCCATTCATATCCCCTGTGCAGGCTAGCCATGTCTCTTTGGAGCATGGCTCTGGAATTACAAATCCAACTTCAAGCACAATTCCTGCCAGGCAAGGAAAACACGCTGGCAGACAACCTAAGCAGAAATATGACAGATCCACACGAATGGAAGTTGCATCCTCTAGTTTTTGCAAAGATAATTCAAGCATGGAGAAGGCCAGACATAGATCTCTTTGCTACCCACAGAAATTACCAATTGACAAAATTCTGCTCAAGGATCTATCATCCACAGGCCTGGAAAGTGGACGCACTCTCCTTCAGTTGTACAACAATGACAGTTTATGCCTTTCCACCTCTTCCTCTGCTGCCCAAAGTTCTATTAAAAGCCAGAGCAGACAGGCCAAAGATGATTCTCATTGCTCCAGACTGGCCAAGACAACACTGGTACCCACTCCTGAGGAGCCTGACGCATTCCCCACCATGGATCCTGCCTCTAATGCCTCTTCTGTTGACTCAGCACAACTTCAAAACTCTTCACAGTCAGCTGAAAACACTCACTCTAGCCGCATGGAGGATTCCTTAAATTCACAACAGACCCTACTCTCCAAGGAGGTGCAGGATGTCATTTTGGAGGCCAGAAGGCCTTCTACTAGAAAAGCCTACTCCACAAAATGGAAACGGTTTTGTGCCTGGAATCAGAAAAAGGGTCAGAATCCTGGAACACTGAATTTACCTCAAATATTACAGTACCTAGCTGAGATGCTAAACAGTGGACTTTCATTCTCCTCCATCAAAATCCATGCCTCAGCCATTTCTGCTCAATACAACACTGATCCTCCTTTATTCTCTCATCCTCTCTTAAGACAGTTCCTCAGAGGGGCTAAGAATATAAAACCTCCAAGGAAACAACCAGTACCTGCTTGGGACCTCAATTTCATTCTAGAAAAATTGACCCTGCCTCCATTTGAGGCAGCTGCTTCAACAGAACTGCAATATTTGTCATGGAAAACAGCCTTCCTTCTGGCTATCACCTCAGCACGCAGGGTTTTGGAACTACAAGCCCTCATGGCTGTGCAGCCTTTCATCATTTTCCATCAGGACAGAGTTTCCTTACGAACCAACACTTCCTTTATGCCAAAGGTAGTATTCAGGGTAGCCTTGAATCAGGCTATCCATTTACCTACCTTCTACCCTAATCCACAAAACAAAGGGGAGTGACTACTACATTCCTTGGACATTCACAGACAGCTTCGTTATTATTTGGACAGAACAAAGCCATTCAGAAAATCAGAGCAACTCTTTGTGTCCTATGCTACAGGTGCTCAAGGGAAGGCTATTTCCAAACAGACAATCTCAAAATGGATAGCCCACTGCATACACTTTTGTTATTCTTTTCATGGTAAAATTGCACCTACAGGCATCAGATCTCACTCCACAAGGGCTACAGCTACCTCTACAGCTTTCCTCAGGGAGGTTCCTACCAAAGATATTTTGGAAGCAGCCACTTGGAGTTCTGTACATACTTTCTCCAAGCACTATCACCTACCATTATACTCCAAATCTAGAGCGGGCTTTGCCACTGCAGTCTTGCAGGGCATCTTTGCTCCTCCTAGTTCCGCTTAGTGCCTGCCACCCCTTTTTTAGCTTTGGGATTCTACCCATCTGTTATGACTGCAGCTGTATGCACGATGAACATAGTACAGTTTTGTACCTACCATAAATGTAGATGTTCGAGTGCTAATACAGCTGCAGTCCAGGTTTCCCTCCCTCCTTCCCCTCTTGGGACAGCCCTAATGGCTAACACCCACTCATACAACCTGATTGGGGTATTCTTTTATGGTGTATTTGCTTGCAACTACTGTGTTTTGATTATATTGCACTGCATTATTACATAAATTTTTGTTTTGCCTTGCTTCTGGGGACACCTGACATCTGGGGCAAGAAAAACTGAAGAAAATGGCATCGGCTGCCTCTTTTATACCCCTGCCACAATGACATCAGGGAAGAAGTGACGACAACTGACGCCGGACCTAGACTTTGGAATTCGGCCGACCTAGGACCCGCCTGATGGCAGGAAAACCCATCTGTTATGACTGCAGCTGTATTAGCACTCGAACATCTACATTTATGGTAGGTACAAAACTGTACTTTTTGCTTTCTCCTTTGCATAAATATTACACCATATTAAATCTCTTTTTCTTTCCCGTGTACATATTCCTTCTTCATATGTCTCCTGCTCCTCTTGTTTCTAATTACTTTGAGGACTATTTATTCCATTATGCTGTGATGTAACCTGTGTTGAGAGTTTCTACACCAAATCCTTCACTTTGCAAATATTTCATAAGTTCAGGTTCTTCTTTTTTTTTTTTTTTTTACTTCTACTTGACTAATCTTCTGTTCTACATACCCTCTTTGTGATCTTTTATTTTTTTATTGTGAAAATTTCCATATCTGGATGCTTTTGCCTGTATTTCTCTTTGAATGTCTTTGGGGCTGCCTTTTTGTGTTGGTTAATTTGGCTTTCTCCTTTGCATAAATATTGCACCATATTACATCTCTCGCTTTTCCCCATGTCCATATTTCTTTTTTATAGCCTCAAACATCTCTACATTTTGTTCTTTAAATTCTTGCACTTCTCAGTCTCTTCTTTTTTCAAATGGCACATGATTTCTTGGTCTCTGTAGTGTTTTTCATGGATCTATTGTATTAACGATCACAAATTTTTATTTGAAGCTTCTGACAGTTTTTCTCGTGGAAGTATTTTTCTTTCCTCTATTTTCTTTCTCTTTTCTCATATCTTTTGCATGGAAATTCTGGGCTTCTTGCATAATAGT
Organism: Protopterus annectens; assembly: GCF_019279795.1. Lineage (NCBI taxonomy): Eukaryota > Metazoa > Chordata > Ceratodontiformes > Protopteridae > Protopterus > Protopterus annectens. Next base: position 712,360,391 of record NC_056732.1, on the reverse strand, counting down.
AAAAATACATACTTTCTTTCTTATCCTCAATAGTCCACTCTATCATCTATATGGCTCTTTTTTAGACTCAAGAACCTCAGTTTTTGTGGACTGCTACTTCCTTCTACAACATGGGGGGCATCATCCCCCTGGACCTGGCCTAGCCCCATTGTAGGAATACATCTGTGTCTTGAGGATTCTAGTCATTTTTTCCAGCCCTGGTAACAGTGGGGCTACAAAGATTGAGCTCTTTTTTATCCTGGGACTTGTGCACCCAGCTATCTTTATTTTTTTAACCTACTTTTGTCCATGATATATGCTATATAAAATATAGTCTATATATCAGTGTCGTCTTGGTGAGATTTTGTGAAAAACGGACCACCTCATGAAAGTACTCACCAAAACTTGACAATGAATTCTGTTCCAGCAGTACTTCTCTTCTTTTGCTGATTTTATCATCTCTCCATTCAGACCGAGATGTGAATAAGCCAGCTGTATTGCAAATAGATAACAAAATGGTATAGGTGCTGTGGTCTTATAAGAGAGTACATTTTTATTTGGATTGAATGGTATGTATTGCAAATTAAGCAGATCTGCACCATTTGATTTGAGTCAGGATTCATTGCCAATATTTTCTGTTGCTCTTGATACTTTCTCAACTCAAGTATATTGTCAAGCATCAGTCTTCTCAGCTGGGTCAAGGACATTTACAGATGCATTCAGAATAGAAAGCAGTAGTGTGTGAATGAGAAGTTCTTTGAATTTGATAAGGTTCAGGCGGAACCACCACAGACCTTTAAAACTCATATTCAGAAGATTTTTGTACAAGATATTCGTCTGAAAGTGGAACACAGACCAGGCTAGGAATTACAGGTAGTATACATGTTGCAGTGCACATTTGTCACTGAAGCATGAAGAACTAAGAGGGTTCCTAATACAGATCACTCTTGTGATAATCTTTATTAGTTGACTTCAGCCACAGAATCCCCAACATTCCAGTGTAACTTTTGAGGTTCAGCACCCTTCCTTCTCCAGGCTGCACAGATATCCACCACTAAGGGATGTCAAGAAGTTCCCTGCATAAATATGACACATATCTCACACCATTTTAGACCTTGTGGCAGTTAATTTCCTGATGTCCTTTAATAGTTTAACATTGTTCAACTTGCTCTAGGGATTAGTCTGATGAGGTATCACTGAGAATAATTCTTCCTAGAAGTATTTAATGCTATGCAGTTAATTAATTGGATGCCCAGTTAGTTTAGAGCATATCTGCCATTAAGAAAGAAGGCACTCCTATAGGCAAGCCCCACACATGTATTATATGTGCATTTTTTGTGTAGGCCCAGGGAATGAAATTGAGAGTTGTACAGTATTAAGCTTTATGCCAAAAGTACTTTGAAAAAGAGAGTATTACCATAACAGCTCAGATTGGAAGAGTGTCTGTGCCTTTGTGTACACCATGGTATCTTATAGGTCATCCCTGAACTTGGATATTCCCCTTTAAGAGGAGATTAGAAAAGTGCTCTTAGAAGGCATTGGCTTTTGTGATGGATCCCAGTGCTCTTGCTCAGCATGAAGACATAAGTTTTAGTAAAGCACATTTGCAGGCACCCCCAAATCTCCCATATAAAGGATCTGCTAACTTTGACAAGGCTTTTGAGGCAGTCATACATTTGTTGATAAAGTCATTTTCAACAAAGCCAGAAGCTGATGTGTGGAGATTGGACCAGATGTCCCAATTCAGGTACCTGCGACCAAAGGATGTCTTACTGTTTCAGAAGAGGTAGATAAGGGACAAGTATTCTAGTTAGAGAGGGCGTCTAGAGTTGGAGTGATGCAATTCAGGCACCCCTTCTTTAGTCTATGACCTCCAAAGTGGCATCCCCACTCAAATAATCAGATGAACTATATGGCATAACTCAACCTCTGCTTTCTGCAGTTGTCTGGGCTTCAAGTAGCAGGCGGGTCATTATCCACCCTATAGGTCTGTTCCCCATGAATGGATCTCTGTGGCTTCAAGGTTCCTTCAAATCCTGCATAGCCTACAAACAAATTTAGACAGCCCTCAATATCTGGAGTTCCCTTTGTCAAGAGAAAGAGGAAACCTTTCCCAGAGAGAGAGATGAATGGAAAGAGATAAACTAGTTTATCAAAATGGCTTTCCCCCTATAGGTATGATGCAGACTCTGATGATGCTGTTCTCTACTTTTCCATATAGGAAATATTTGGAGATATACTTCTAGGATGAAGGACCGCATCAAATGAGAAACCAAAGTTAACAGACCACAGTAATGGTATTTTGGATTTACTTGGCCTGAATGACCCTCAACCTTTTATAATTCCTCCGCTCTTTTTTTTCTTGAGCTCTAGAGGATGCATTATTGACTGTCTCAAACAAAGAGGATACCCAACCTCCTCCTCCCAAGAAACGTTAGGTTTTACAAGATCCAGGAGTCCAGGTCCCTGTTATGGATCCTGCAGTACTGTCTGTGAATCCAGTGAGGGGATCAGAACTGGTGCTTACTCCGAGAACCTACCCAGTGACAGGGAAAACAGAGAGCAACACCAGTTTTGTAGAAAGTGTACACAGATTAACAAAGCTGCCCTATGCAGATAATGCAACATTTCATGCAGGCTCTGAACAAGAACTTCAGCAGATGACAGAGAAATGGAATGCAAAACTAAAAACACACTGAATGAAACTAAATACAGATAAGATTTGTAATGTCAGGAAATGGGGAAATCAGAAAAAGATGAGAATTGGAGATAAAAGGGAAAACAATGGAACGGGTTAGCAGCTTTAAGTATCTGAGAAGGTGGTTGAGGAGAAGGGAAGACTGACCTGAGCTGAAAATCAGAGGGGCTGCAGCCTGCTGGCATAGTGTGTAAGTGCGTGACAGAAGAATGCCAAATAAGTTGAAAAGTAAGGTGTACAACACAGTGGTGCTTGGAAGTGTTTGCACAGGTATTTTTATACCCCAAGCAGACTTCACAGAAATTTTCCTCAGGTAGATAGCAAATGGTGGAAGTGTGATGGGGAAGAATGAGGTAACTGGAAACGTGTTGGGAGTGTAATGAGTTGGCAGATTTAAAAAAAAGCCTTGCAGAGTAGTCTATCAGAAATATTAGGGGAGCAAATTGCTGCAACTAAGGAAATTAAACACCTTTATTGAATTATCATTTGTGACCCAGGCAAATTTACATTTATACAAAAGTAATCAAACTGCATTAAATTAACATTTGCACACATTATAATTCACATATATCATAATCATATAACCTAAGCAATATTACATAAATTATTCAATTCCTGCCCCTTTTTTAAACAAGAAACATTTTATTAAACCATCACTTATGACATAAGCAGTCATACATTTATATAAATGAAAACAAACCACACCAACACCATCCTAGTTGCAAGCATTTTACATCACAAACCATACTGACACACTCCCAGTTGCAAACGTGCATCGCTTATAATCTATCCAATCATTTTCAGTCAAACATTACATAGCTCATTTAAGTCCTGCCTTCTTTTAAACCCCATTCTTCCCCTGTATGCATAGTTCCCATTTTTTTCCTATGTAGTTTGCTCCTCCCCTTTTCTAAAGATCTCAAATCCAGTTGTTTTATCTCAGTTACTATATTAACTACTTCTAATATAGTTGGTTTAGATTTTGATTTCCATTTTCTAGTAATTGCTTTTTGGCAGCCACCATAATTAGACACAGCAAGGCCTTACTATGTCTAGACAATTCTCTGCTGCCAAATGTTCTGCTAAAAATCCAAAGAGATGAAACAACTTTTCCCTTAACTCTTAGCATGGAATAATTTACACAAGCTACCCCAAAAAGTGGACCTGATCACACAATAGAAGGGTTCATTGCTTCACCTCAACCTAAGCCTATGGAGAATAGGATTCTTATTCCCCCCAGACATCAATTTTCTGAGACTATGCTCCAAGTTCTCCATGAGGCAAGAAGACCCATGACAAGAAAATTCTATGTAGCCAAATAGAAGAAATTTTCAATATGGCCTCAAGCAATCAGGTCCCTCTTGTCTTATTCTATTTGTGTGACTTCATGAAAAACAGCCTGGTGTATTATTCTATTGAAGCCCACATTTCAACCTGTCTGCCTCTCAAACCACCTATGTCCAGGCATGAGGTCAAACAATTTTTACAAGGTTTTCTTCATTTAAGCCCTCGAAGAAAACCTGTACCCCTTCTTGTGATCTCAACTTTATGCTGGAAAAACTCATTCTGCCTTCCTTTGAGCCAGCTGCTTCCATTCATTCTGCACCTGAACAGTCATTGTGTTGCTGGCTGTCACTTCAGCTAGGGCACATTTAAAACTACCCGGTAGTCATGGCTGTTTCTCCTTTTCTTATTTTCCTTAAGGACAGTGTGTCTCTGAGGGTCAACCCCTCATTCATGCCAAAAGTAGTAAATGCAATGTCCCTCAACCAGGCCATCAATCTGCCTACTTTCTTGCCCAATCCACAGAACAGGGGCAAAAAACTTCATTCCCTATATGTGCACAGAACTAAACTTGGACAAGCCTAAATCTGTTCATAAGACAGTCCAACTGTAAGTCCTTTTCATGGACTTTAACCTGGGCTAGTCAGTATCCAAACAAGCTATTGCTAGCTGGATTTTTAAGTCCATCTCCTTTTGTTACTTGCACCATGACAAATCATTGCCCTTTTCCTGAAGGGCTCACTCAACTACAGCAGTAGCCTCTTCCTGTGATTTTTACCATGTAGTAGATTCCAGAACCATCCTGGTCGTCTGTGCACAGTTTCATTAAACACTACAGAATTTATCTTTTCTAGGTTAGTCCTTTCTGGCCTCATGGACAGTTCTCACCATTCTCAGCCATCCTTTCTTCTGCCATTAAGCTTTGTGAATTACCCATCTGTTTGGAATACTGCAACAATGACTTCAGTCAGGACATAGTACAGTTCTATAAGAACTTACATAATAGTGACAATTTTACTGAACACAGTTGCTGCATATTTCCACTCTCCTTCTCCCTTCCGGCTATTTCCTGTTCTTCCTTTTCACTGTTGCCCTAACAAACCTTAGGATGAAGGGGGCCCTTCTTTTCCAGCTATGCCCTTCCCAGCTGACTACATTTTCTCTCAATGTCTTCAGGCTGTTGGCTTGGAAATTGTCTGAGGAATTACACTCATGTCTGTTTACATACCCCTATACTTATGAGGTCATACATCAGACATATAATTCTGGGAAGGTTTAGGCACTGGTATTTTGGCCAGACATCAGCAGTGAAAGCCCAGCTGTTTGGAATACTGCAACAATGATCAGTAGGACATCTACTGTTATAAGTTCTTACACCAATGTACTTTTCTCTTGCTAGTGGAAATTGAATCAGTATGAATAAAATGTACCCAAAGTATTCCTGAGATCATGTCTGTTGGAAGGAACAACCAGTAGTAGTGTACATATGCATCCAATGAATGTGATCATTTGTAAATGCCTCATTTTTAGACTTTGCCATGTTCGCTGTAATTCTTAAAAACTAGAGTGCAACAGACTACATCTAATCTCCTTCTGATGGACAAAGAAGGTGGACTGTATTGCAACTATGTAAAATTATTCTTGAGAAATAAATTGAATTAGTCTCCTGAGGTCTTTGGTCTTCTGGGAACTAAGAACCCAGAGTGTAAATACACGTCTGCAGTAGAATCTCTTTAATAGCTTATTTTTGTAACAGACTTAGGCAACCATAAGAAAAGAGATGTTATCTGCTAAAGGAAGAGAGTGAACTAGTGAGGATAGCAGAAGGGGAATACATAGCCTCTGGATATTATCAATGTGGTATACTTCTTGTGTGATGGTTATCCATGCAGGCAACTGCAGGAATAGAAAACTCCCAACTATCTCCAGTGTAAAGCAGTTAGACAAGGTCTTAGTGATTCAGATGTTGCTTACATGAGAATGGACCACAGTACCCCTACTGGTACTGCCTCTGCTGTTACTATCTTTGGGCTGGTGACCACTGCAGAAGATATCATGGTGATGGCAGTGCCTCTCATATCCTCATTTTAAGTTGGTTACATTGAATTCAGTGCTGACATGAATTCTGCTGCATTGAGAAATCTGGATCTTAATGTCAAAAACCATGAGAGTTTGCTTTCCTTATTTTTCAAGTGGTTCTTGACTGATAGTGCAGTTGTCTGACCTAAAAGTCTCTGAGAAAAAGTTGCCCTTATAACCATGGTAACACCCACTACTCTTGCAGTATTATTCAAAGAATTATATGAGAGATATGCATGATAACATTCTTACTGGATAACAAGGCTGTTATGTAAGACCACAACTTGAAGTTCACGTTTCCACCTGGCAGACCATCAAGTAACTGACTCATTTTATCAGCTTCCTCTCACTGGAAATACATCTGTCACAAATACTTAATTTCCTTCAAAGTAAACACAAGAAGACACACAAACACATTACTCAAATCTGTCAATCACACTTGACTCTCTGAGTAGCATCTCTCTAACTAGTCCAGACTATGGGAAGATAAAGATCCTGTCCCTTCACGTCAAGTGTCTTATCAGGGTTGTCTCATATTGTCGCAACTAACAATTTCAACATCATCAGGAGGACTGGGCAAATCATCTAGGCAGAAGTCATGGGGTACAGAAGACCTGTAGGATATGCTGAGGAGAGAGGGTGTGATGTGTAAGCCATCCATTTCTACCTCATCAGTTTTAGAACCTCGCTGAATTTATCACCATTCTAGGTAACAGCACAGGATCTACACCCTCATCCTCATCAGTATCATTTGTGAAGACTCCTGAGAGAGTCCAGATGCATCCTTTTGCATTTGCATTTCCTACAAGGCCTTAAAATGCAACAGATCCAAAGACACTGAGGAAGACTGCTATACACCAGATCTATATGAGATCTCATGCAATGGGCCAATGTCTCCCCCCATCTAAATCAGAAAAGTGGTGTGGTGGGTAGCCAAACTGATACCTTCAGTTAAGGCCAGAAGAGGTGTAGGAATAAAAAATTATAAATGCCTCTAAACAAGCATTATTAGAATCAAGGCTTGAAGAAACCATTCCATGGGCTAAGCAGACTGAGCAAAATACTTCTGGCTAAGTTGTGTCAAAGCTTTTTTTGCCAAGTCTGGAAACATCCACCCTGATCCTGACCATGAGGTTTGAGATGCTGAGTAACCTTAGGAATCAAACTCAATGTTAGTGTCTCTGAGTGAGTTAGTGTCAATATGAAAACAGATCGTCTGAGCCTGAGATCAAAGCATCCATTAACATCAACACTGGCACCAAATTATATATCAACAGCTGTAATCCCCAAGGGTGGAGCAAATGAGCAGCAAAACAGAAAGCAAAAGGTCCCTGGGGTGACTGAAGAGCACCATTAAATGTAATTGGCTTCCCCGTGTGGGCAGTACCAGTTCCATACATGACTTCTAAGATGGTTGCACATTGAGTAACAGCTTAGCTCTAGCTCTCCCAGTGGGGAAGAAAGAAACCCAGCAGAGAAGGGCAGTGGACTTTTTCCTTCAGAGCAAATTTTGCAGTTGTTGGAGCAGATATGCCCTGTGCCTTTCAGCTCTGATCTGAAGATGCTCTCTTCCTCAGATCAGACCCTTGCTCAGAGCTCTTTGGCCTTTTCAGAACCAGAGAGTTCTTCAAGGTGCAGTGACCCTCATGAACCTCAAGTGCACGCAACTTCTAGATCTTAGGAGCAGTCAATTAGTCTCAGGGCTTCGGCAAAGGTGAGCTTGGCTCCTGCTTCAACCCTTGTGGAGATGTTTTCTGGACTGTAGGGAACCCCATCCCAAAAGCATAGCTTGTCAAAGCCAGAGTCATCCTCTATTCAGGAGCAGTCAGCCTTTGGGGCTCTGGAGAGAGTTATAGCTGCCATTGCATCTAGGTCACCTGCCCCCCTCAGATCCGCAATCTCTTCAAGGTACCCTGCATTCCTCTTCTCTCCAGGATGTTCCACAAGGACATCGGGTTCTCAGGCACCAGGATATCCATCTAGGTACTTCTGCCTCTTCTGATACCTCCCCAGACTACCCCACGGAGGAGGTCCTTAGGAAGAGACTGTGCAAGAAGAAGCATTTGAACTTCATGGAGTAGTCAGCCATGGAAGACACTGATCTCAATGAGGGAGAAGGATCCCCCTGGTCACCTCCTGAGGATACTTCCTTTGGGGGAGATTCAGGAGATTCTGAAGCTGAGAGGTGGCTGGCAGTCCTGTAATCCTTCACTTGAGGAGTTGGTGTACCTGGCCGCTTTTGGTTCCCACCCATCTACCTCCTGGTTGACTCCGCCCACCAATGAGCTCATAGGCTTGATCTCTCGGCAAGTGTGGGAGATCCCAGACTCCACTGAACCAATTCCCTGGAGACAAAATAAAATAATCACTGCTGTGTCTGACAAACCCTTCTGGATGAAAGGGGTTGCAGTAGATGCCATGGTCATGGTGGCAACCAAGAAGGAACTTTCTAAGGAGAATTCAACTATCCATCCACCTAATAAGGATTATAGGACAATGGATAGATGTGGGAAGCAAGTGTTTTCTTCAGCAACCTTTGCCTTGTGATCACTGAATTAAGTCTCATTTTTCCAGGTTACAAAGGGATCTGATCAAGAAGCTGTCAAATACCCTTGAAGGAGCAGTAGTTGAGGGAGCAGAAGAGAATGTAGCTTCCAAGTTAGCCACTCTACATTCTGTAGCTAACTCTTCCATGAGGTTCATTAAGCATGCAGCTGAAGGAATGAGTAGAGTGATGGGTTCCAGCATCTCTATGAGAAAGCATACCCAGATGCACCTTTGCAATTTTCCAGAACCTTTTAAGTTTCCATTTGTCAAAGCACCATTTGATGGCACTTCACTTTTTGGTCCCAAAGTCAAAAATATGCTATCCAGGTGTGAGAAGGAAAGTAAGACACTTTCTGCCCCGGGCATATGTTTTTCAGCTTCTCAGATACCTTATCTTAAGGGTCAGAGAAGCAGCAGAAAAATGTGGTCAAGAAGTTTCAAGGGTCCTACCAAGACACATGTGGAGAGTTTCCCCCCAGAGGCAGAGGGGGGAACAATAATGGAAGATGCCACCCTTGTAGCAGAGTAGGTCCCAGGAGTCTTTCTTTGGGAACCCCTTTCAGAACTCCTGAAAGCAGACCAGATTGTCCACCTCTGGAAGAAATTAGGGGTGAACTAGCCCTGTACTGGACAGCCTGGCAAAAGATAACTTCTGACATTTGAGTGCAGAGGATAATATCCAGGGGTTACCAAATACCCTTTTCTCAACAACCTCCTCCCAAGAAAATCCCAGATGTTCCACTCAAAGAGATCAGGCAGTCATTCAAATACAAAGACTGTTAGAAAAAAAAAAAAAGAATCATCCAAGAGGACCCTGCGATTAGAGAGGATTCGGATCTTACTCAAGGTTATTTTTGGTTCCAAAGACAACAGGGGAGTGGAGGGCAATCTTGGAGCTCAGCAGATCGAACAAGTCAGTTTAATGCTGCAAGTTCCGAATGGCCATGGTGCAGTCCATACTTCCCTTTTGGGAACAGGATGACTGGATATGCTCTATAGATCTTCAGGATGCATACTACCATATAGAAATGGACAGATAATCCAGAGGATATTTATGCTTCTGGCTGGGAGCCAGTCACTACCAGTTCAGAGCACTGCCCTTTGGTCTCACATCTGCCCCCAGAGTGTTCAAATGCATGGTGGTGGTTGCGGCTCACCTGAGACAGCAAAGATTCAAAGTGTTTCCTTATTTAGATGACTGGCTCATATCTGCCCCAACCAGACATTTACTTAGCCACACAAGAGACTCTGTTCAAGCCTGTTCCAAACTAGGCATAACCATAAATTATCAAAAATCTCATCTGGAACCTACTCAAACATTAAGAGTTCATAGGAGCACTACTAGATACCACTCAAATGTTTGCGAAACGTCCTCCTTCCAGAGTGTTGACAAACATACAGATTAATCAGGAACAAGAAAGCAGACACCCATCATGTTCTACTGGCATTAGGATCAATGGCTGTGGCGATGTTATCTAGGTTTCACATGAGGATACTCCAATGGCTTCTGGCTACTTAATGGTCAATTACCACCAACCGATGTCTCAAAATTCTTATAACGAACATCTTTCATGGTGGATTTGGTCACAACAGTTGACACAAGTTCGACCCTTTATTCCCCCTCAACCACAGGCTATGGTGACTGTGAAGATGGGCGAAGGCTGCCAGCCTAGTCAAATAGAATTTGATACATAATTCTGGCATTTGTAAATATAAATGTAAAATATAGCCTTGTTTTTTATATGAAAGAAAACACTGGAAAAATGTGAACTTCAAGATTGTAGCAACATTGCCATCTGCTGTAAGGAAAAATAAGCCAAGCATTTCAAATGTTCTTTGAAGTTAAAATTATGTCTTGTATACTATTTTAATCTAAATAGTGGTGCTGAAGTGGCTGGCTGAACACATTCTTTCTATTGTCTTAAGGAATAAGACTGGAGCTTATTCTCCTCAGCCCCTTGTCTGAACTTTGTTTGTCATTTACTTAGACTAGTCCATGAAAACCATATATGTAATTGTATTTTACCTTAGTACATTATGTTATTTGTTTGTTTTATTTAGTTACTTCCTAATCTGTAGTGTCTTAGTCTGATAGTGGAGCTTTTCTCCTCGGGCCTCTGCTGAAAATGGACATGTATCCAGCCAGACTAGCCCGGTTAACAAATGTAAAATAAAATAAAATAAAATAAAATAAAATAAATAAATAAAATAAATTACTAGAGTGTACTTGTGAAATGTCTTTTATTGTTGTAGTTTCCTGAGCAAGTGTTAGAATGTTAAATAATGTAGCCTTTTTACCAGGAAACTCCAGACTGTCAAAATGATGTAATGTCTATACTGGGCAAACCTAAGTGTCAAAATTATATAATCTGGGAGGGCCTAGAAAACATGTTTGTTAGTGAGTTTAAAAACTATTGTTCAGAAAGAGACTGTAAGCATTTTGATCTTGATATCCAACTTATCAGCACTCTGCCTGTTGTCTTATGTAAGTAGTGTCTTAGAAGTATGTTTTCTTGTAGTAATAGCTAGGAACTTAGAAGAAAGTTAGACAAGTTGACCCTAAAAAACAGCTAGAACTCCAAGAAATGCGCTTGCAGGCTCCCACTCTCAGTGAATTACTATGAAGGAGTATAAAAGTCGTTGATTTATTAAGCGTTCTCTTCACAATCCACTTTTCATCTAGTTCACTTTACTCAACTTCATCAGATACTGCTGCTAGGATGGTATCTAGAGATGTAGACCATGAGGAAGAATGTAGTTTACTATACACTTTTTTCATTCAAAGAGGGTACCCTAACTTACTCATCCAGGAAATCATTAGAGAGGTCAAACACAAAAGAACCACTGGTGCATATATTCCAATTTTGAACAACAAATATGCCGATAGACCAATGGCAAGGACAGTAAAACAATCGTTTAGCCCCTACAGTTTTATTTGTACATTCACCCTTGAGTCGAATGAAGTAGTCACCATCATTTCCAAGAATTGGGAAATTTTATTAAGAGATGGACATTTTAGATCCCTCTTTCCAGATTGTCCCAAAGTAGCATTCAGACAAGGTAGTAACCTGAAGTCAATCTTGGAAGCTAAAACCAAGGTATCAAGTAGCAGAGACGGCATGTTTAAATGTAACATGTGCCGTTTTTGTAGGTATATAGATGTAAGTACTAGTTTTGAAATTAGAAACAGAAAATTCAAAATGAAAGGCAAATTTAATTGCCAAAGTAAACAAGTTATTTATTTAGCTAAATGTGTCCTATGCCATGCTTTCTATATCGGGAAGACAGATAGAAAGTTATGCGATAGAATATACGAACACATGTATTGCATTGGTAAGAACAAACTTCAAAATGCATTAGCTAGACACACCAATGAGTACCCAGGGCATCACTTCAATTTTAGGGTCATTCAACAAAAAGATAGTGATGGGAGAGGGGGGCCACAGTCACTTAGATTGGAAAGAAGTGAATTAATCTGGCAATTGAGACTCAATGCCCGTCAATTCCTAGGTATTAATGAATTGAACTCAATCATGTGTATATTATGTTTGAAGAACTTGGCCAGATAACACTAACATGCATATTTTCTTTTTAGTAATGTTTCTTACCCACCACTAGTACTAACAATTTTGAGCGATTAGTAAATAGATGTATTTTTCATGTTTTATATTTACTAATCTATACTTTTTCATCTCATATATATATTTTAACATACATAGATTTTGTTGATCCGACAACCTTAAGATTAATGGTTAGATCATTGGGGTGAACTTTGGCCGAAAGGTTGGTGCACTTAGAGTGTGTGGACGCTCTTGCCACCTAGTGCATAACTGCGGTTCAGTTGCAGTCTGTGCATGCATGGTTTAATATGCGTGCCATTTGTTTTTGTATGTAACTTTATGACCTCTTGTTGAGGAAATGATTTTTAGGAAATGAGTCGGCTTAGTATAACACTTGTTCATTTAGACTCTAAGGGCAAGATAAATATGTTAATGAAATGTACAGATTATGTAGTATACAGTTAATTTATGAGTAACATAATGGCCAGAACACTTGAATGTTTTCAGAGGAGTGAAGGTAGGCTTGGTTTTTCCCAACACACAACTTGGGATGTGTTGGTAAACTGAGTGACGTCGAGTACGAAAGATAAAATAGCTACATTTTGTAGCGTATAGAAAGAGGTCATTTTTTAATATGTTAAAAGGTTGTAGATTATATTTATTTATATACAGTTTTTTTACCACATTTTTAATACACATTTTTAGCAAAAAAATCACAAGTGATAGTCAGTGCATTTTTATACTGAAGTATGTAGTTATGTGCAAAGGACAATACGCTTGATTCACTATCAAATACTACTATGTACCTTTAAATTTTTAAACAATGGAGCAGTTGGATACAAACGCCCATCCAATAATAGTGTTGAAAGTGTTTAGCATGTGACTTGGGTAGGAGTTAAAATTGAGTGCTTAGTTGTAACAATTTGTATCTGATGAAGTTGAGTAAAGTGAACTCAACGAAAAGTGGATTGTGAAGAGAACGCTTAATAAATCAACAACTTTTATACTCGTTCATAGTAATTTACTGTGACTGGGACCCTGCAAGTGCATTTCTTGGAGTTCTAGTTGTTTTTTAGGGTCAACAGTTTGAGTTTATTTTTTAAAAGTGTTTTTCTGTTATATCAGTACTTTCCTACTGTATTGTTTTAAGTTACTGTGTGATCTCTGAACTCTTAGATATCACTGTGGTGTAGTAGTATTGTCTTGTGTTTTAATTATTTATTAAACATTTTAAAAACTTTTACCTGTGGTTGGTTTGTGTAGAGATAATTTAGCTCTAGAGTACATTGAATGCTTATAAGTGATCCTGTAATAAGCCCTTCCAATAAGCCTTAGACTGATTAGTCACATTATCAATTGGATAATATTGCACAGTAATAATTGACACCCTTTTAAGGGCCTTTGGGTAGCTGATAAGTATTAGCTGGTGGTGGCAGAAATTACTACTGTGTAGTCTGGGTAAAGAGGCACAGCTGGAGAATCTGTGTCAGCCTTTCCCAGGAGTGTCTGTGAAGGTGTATAAATACTTATCTCAAAGTGTGTGGGGTGTGTCAGCTACCTGTGCAGGGACATGAAGCACTGGTGGGACAGAGAGGGTATTGGAGGTTAGCTTACCAGCTAGGCTGAGATCTGGACCCTATAGCTGTGCAAGTGGGGAGTCTTATTGGGGACCTGGAGAGCAAAGGAGCAACCAGCCCCATACTGACTGTGATCTCTGTGTGCACTTAAGGGAAATTGTACTTTACTGTGTGTATTTGTTATCCTTTCCTCTTATATGAGATGCCCTCCCTGGTGTTAGTGGTGAGGATTGAGGCTCCTTGATTGCTGAGCCAGGGCACGGTCATCACATTTGTGGTGGCAGTGGTTGGGATAAGATATCCTCACTTGTGGTTTGCAGTGGTGTGGGTAGAGTGAATCCTGTGGCTTATGTACAGTGATCTCTGAAGGTGTTTTGTACTCTAAATCAGCCACGCAGTGTATACTCAGAGTTCAGATCACAATTGATTTATTTCTTTTGTTAGCTTAGTCAGTCAGGGTGAGCAGGCAGCATGTCAGCAGAGGAGTATGGAAAGCAGACAAGGAGCCAGGTTAGGGGACTGGTGCATGGAAACCTGACTAAGGCAGACCTGACTGCAGCCTTGGTTACAGCTGCATCAGAAAAGAGCATCCAGGAAGACAATCAGACTGGCAGTGGAGATACGATATTCTCAGAGAATGGACAGCTCAACCTTTTTGCAGGGGACTTAAAAATCCAGCTGGAGCTAAAGAGACTTGAGTTGGAGGCCAGGTGTTTGGCGATAGAAGCCAAAAGAAAAGGGGCGTCAGAGGAAGAATGAGAGGAAAATGCTGACTCTTCGCCAGAGTCATGGATGTAATGGGGAAGGGAGTAACTGGACCCCAGAAGCACAACAGGTCAGTAAATTTCTTCTGCAATTTAAAGAGGGGGATAATTTTGATAGTTTCATTCACATGTTTGAAAGGGTATTCAAACAGTATAGTGTTGACCAAAGGCTCTGGGTATGGTTCCTGACCCCCTTACTCCATGGGAAAGCTGTAACTTGTATATCACAAATGCCTGACTCTGTCTGTTTTGATTATACTGCTGTAAAAAATATCTTTTAGAATGTTTTAAGTTACACCTGAAATGTATAGGAAAAAGTTTTGTTGAGCATAGACGCAAGGCAAATGAAAATGTATGTGAATATGTTGCTGAACTGAGCACTTATTTTCATAGCTGGGTGAGTGGATGTCAGGTCACCAATTTTGAAGGGCTGGCAGATGTTTTGGTGAGGGAACAAGCCCTTAGCACTTTGCGTGAGGACATGAGGATGTGGTTAGCTGACAATGTGCTACTTCAGATGAGTTGGGGAAGAAGGGAGACCAATACCTGGCCAGCAGGGCAGCCCTGCACAGGAAGTGGACCTCCAGTACTGCTCATGGGTCTAAATGAGCCCATGGTGGACAGCACAGACTGCCCCAACAGAATCTGCCAGTAGCAGGAGATGCTACTAGTCCAGGTACACATCCAGGAGCTAGGGTTAAACGTTTTGAATACAACCAATGGTGCCATGTGGCATACAGGTGTCCACGAAGGCAAGGTGGGGAACCAAATATGAGGGAGCCAGTAAGTGGGAAAGACAAAATGCCAATAGTGGGTTGTCTTGAGACAATAGGGGTATGGAACTACCATCCTGCAGATGTCCTGAGAGGGAAGGATTTGGATGAGGCAGTCCCATGTACTTATGCAGTTATACGCAGTGAGGCTAGGAGACAAGCATGTGAGTCTGGTAGCTTGGGGGAGACCCAGACAGACTGCATATTTGCAGCCAGGACTGCTGAGGTGGTTACTTCAGGGAGGGAGCTACTTTGTAGCAGTGAGACTACATGTGAGCCACAGCTGCTTGTGGGTACTGATGTTCCCTTGGACAGGGTAACTGCAAAGGGAGAGGTGAGTAGTAGTACCCAGGCTGACAGTGAGGCACCACTGTCAGAGAATTCCAGACTTCCTGTGGAAGGGGAGCTGGGAAGGGCTACAAGGAGAGAGTTGAGACAGGCTCAACTCTCAGACCCTATATTGCAAGGCCTGAGGCATGTAGCTAGGGAGGCATCTGATTCTCAAGGGAAGGGGGAATCTGTATACTGGGACAAAGGGTTACTATACAGAGAGTGGACCCCTGAGGGAGGGCTAGAAGGTGAGATAGTATAGCAGTTGGTAGTACCTAGAGCTTACCATCTGGCACTTCTAGCCATAATCCACGATATTCCCTTTGCAAGTCATATGGGCATAAAACGTACAAAGAGGCATATTATGCAAAACATCCATTGGCCTGGAATTTCCAAAGATGTAACAGGGTACTGCAGGACCTGTGAGCAGTGCCAAAAGGTAGACAAGGCAAGAGCTCCTTTGATGCCTTTGCCTGTGATTGAGAATCCATTTAGAGGGTAGCTATGGATATTGTGGGTCCTCTGAGTACCCCAAAGTTCCACAGGGAAAAAGTATATCCTTGTGGTAGTGGATTATGCTACATGATACCCTGAGGCAGTGGCTTTGTCCTCCATTGAGGTAGAGAAGGTGGCAAATGCTTTGTTAGAGATTTTCAACAGGGTGGGTTTCCCAAAAGAAATACTGACTGACCGATGTGCCAATTTCATGTCAGACCTGCTGGCTTGTCTGTGGAAGTCCTGTGGGGTGAAGCACATGAAGACCACCCCTTACAACCCCAGACTAATGGTATTGTTTACAGGTTAAATTCTACAATCAAGTCCATGCTACGGGCATTTGCAGATCAGTTTAGGAGGGAGTGGGACAAATATTTGCCCCACCTGTTTACTTACGGAGAGGTTCCCCAGGAATCCACAGGGTTTTCACCCTTTGAGTTGCTGTATGGGCATAGGGTGAGGGGACCTCTAGATTTAATTCCAGATGAGTGGGAAGGTGAGTTTGAGTCTCACAAGGAATGTGTTGTGGCATATGGCCTAAACCTCAGGACAAGGCTCAGGGAACTCATGGGTTTGGCCCAGGTGAACCTGGCAGAAGCCCAACAACAGGAAAAGGTGTGGTATGACAGGAATGCTTGAGCTAGAGAGTATGCTGTGGGGCAGCAAGTAATGGTTCTCATTCCTGTCAGACACAACAAGCAGCTTGGGAGGGACCCTACAAGGTGATAAGAAAGGTAAGTGATGTTAATTACATGGTGGAAGTGCTAGGCAGATGGCAGAGGCACAAACTGTACCATGTCAGCATGATGAAACCTTACCATGATGGGGGGGTCCTTGTGCTAAGCATTTGCAGTGGATTGCAGGAGAAGTCTGAGGGAGATCTTGTGACTGATCTCAGTGAGGCTTGGGCTGGCACCTCAGTGGAAGGGGTAGCAATATCCCAGCAGCTATCCCCTACCCAGGTTCGAGAAATCCGAGCAGTGTTGCAGGAATTTGGAGACATGTTCACTGGGAAACCTGGGTGCACCCACCTGGTGCAGCACCAGGTGAATACAGGACCCCAAAGGCCTATTAGGCAGGCCCCTTATAGGGTGCCTGAGAGAGTCAAACAGACTTTGAGGGAGGAGGTACAGGTGATGTTGGAACTAGGGGTGATTCAAGAGTCCAAAAGTCCCTGGTCCTTGCCAGTGGTGTTGGTGCCAAAGAAGGATGGCAGCACCAGGTTCTGTGTGGATTACAGGAAATTAAATAGTCACACAGAGTCAGATGCATATCCCATGCCTAGGACAGATGAGGCCCTATAGCAACTGGGTGGGGCTAAGTATCTTACAACCATTGAGCTTACCAAGGGTTACTGGCAGGTGCCCTTGACTCCCAGTTCTAGAGAGAAGTCAGCCTTTGTGACTCCTTTTGGTTTGTGAGTTCACAAAGATGCCCTTTGGGATGAAGAATGTCCCAGCGACTTTCCAGAGGCTGGTGGATAACATCCTAGCAGGAGCAGGAGGGTTTGCCCTTGCTTACCTAGATGATATTGCCATCTACAGCCATTCCTGGCCAGGGCATCTTCAGCATGTCAGAGAGGTGCTGGGTAGACTACAGAGGGCAGGGTTGACCATTAAGCCAAGCAAATGTCAAGTGGGTATGGCAGAGGTCTCCTACCTAGGACACAGAGTGGGGAGTGGTAAGATAAGGCTAGAACCTACCAAGGTGGAAGCTATTCAGGCATGGCCAGCACCTGTTACCAAAAAGCAAGTGAGAGCATTCTTAGGGACAGCAGAGTACTACAGAAAATTTGTCCCTAGTTATAGTACCATAACTGCTCCCCTCTCAGACCTGACAAGGAAGAACAGGCCAAATATGGTAGCGTGAACCCCAGCATGTGAGCAGGCATTTCAGAAGTTTAAAGAAGCTTTGGGAGGACCCCCTGTGTTAGCCAGTACATATTACAGCAAATAATTTGTTGTGCAGGTGGATGCTTCGAACCATCGGGTGGGGGCTGTACTTAGCCAGATTTCTTCAAAGGGGGAAGAACACCCAGTGGTTTATCTCAGTCACAGGCTTCAACCCAGGGAGGAATGCTATGCAGCTGTAGAAAAGGAATGTCTAGCCATAATGTGGGCACTGCAAAAACTTCAGCCTTATCTGTATGGAAGAAAATTCACTGTAATGACAGATCACAACCTCCTAATATGGTTAAATCGAGCCAGTCATCAAAATACCAAGTTGCTAAGATGGAGCATGGGGTTGCAAGCATATATGTCAGTGCAACTCTGCAGTGGGATTAGCAATGGCAATGCCAATGCAGATGGGCTCTCAAGACAGGGAGTGGGGTAAGGTACACCCAGATAGACCTAACCCTCTCAAGTGGTGTTTATCAAGGGTCACTTGAAAAACTAGCTTGAGTTCTCCGGGGGGGGGGGGGGGGTGGGAAGATGGCCGAAGGCTGCCAGCCTAGTCAAATAGAATTTGATACATAATTCTGGTATTTGTAAATATAAATGTGAAATACAGCTTTGTTACTTAAATGAAAGAAAACACTGGAAAAATGTGAACTTCAAGATTGTAGCAAAATTGCTATCTGCTATAAGGAAAACTAAGCCAAGCATTTCAAATGTTCTTTGAAGTTAAAATTATGTCTTGTATACTCTTTTGATATAAATAGTGGTGCCGAAGTGCCTGGCTGAACACATTCTTTCTATTGTCTTAACTTAAGGAATTATTGCTAGAGTGTACATGTGAAATGTCTTTTATTGTTGTAGTTTCCTGAGCAGGTGTTAGATTGTTAAATAATGTAGCCTTTTTTGCCTGGGAACTCAAGACTAAGTGTCAAAATGATGTAATCTGGGAGGGCCTAAAAGAGATGTTTGTTAGTGAGTTTAAAAACTATTGTTCAGAGAGAGACTGTAAGCATTTGATCATGATATCCAACTTAACAGCACTCTGCCTGTTGTCTTATGTAAGTAGTATCTTAGTAGTATGTTTTCTTGTAGTAATAGCTAGGAACTTAGAAGAAAGTTAGACAAGTGTTTTTCTGTTATATCAGAACTTTCTTACTGTATTGTTTTAAGTTTCTGTGTGATCTCTGAACTCTTAGATATCACTGTGGTGTAGTAGTATTGTCTTGTGTTTTAATTATTTATTATTAAATATTTTAAAAACCTTTACCTGTGGCTGGTTTGTGAAGAGATAAGTAAGCTTTATAGTTCATTGCATGCTTATAAGTGATCCTGTAATAAGCCCTTCCAATAAGCCTTAGACTGATTAGTCACATTACCAATTGGATAATAATATTGCACAGTAATAATTGGACACCCTTTTAAGGGCCTTTGGGTAGCGGATAAGTATTAGCTGGTGGTGGCAGAAATTACTACCATATAGTCTGGGTAAAGGTACAGCTGGAGAATCTGTCAGCCTTTCCCAGGAGTGTCTGTGAAGTTGTATAAATACTTATCTCAAAGTGTGTGTGGTATGTCAGCTACCTGGGCAGGGACATGAAGCACTGGTGGGACAGAGAGGGTACTGGAGGTTAGCTTGCCAGCTAGGCTGAGATCTGGACCTTACAGCTGTGCCAGTGGGGAGTCTTATTGGGGACCTGGGGAGCAACCAGCCCCAGACTGACTGTGATCTCTGTGTGTACTTAAGGGAAATTGTACTTTACTGTGTGCATTTGTTATCCTTTCCTCTTATATGAGATGCCCTCCCTGGTGTTAGTGGTGAGAATTGAGGCTCCTTGATTGCTGGGCCAGGACACGGTCATCACAGTGACTACGAATGCCTCCCAGATAGGGTGGGGGGCATTATCTGGGTAAGATGGTCCAAGAAACCTGGTCCACTTACAAGGCCAAACTCCACAAACATTCTGGAGATGAGGACAGTGATTCTAGCACTGCAGGCATTTCAGATTGCTCTTCCTCTGGGAACAGTAGAGATCCAGACATGTTGGTGGTTTGGTACATAAACAAGCAAGGAGGGAACCAGATTATACCCTCTCTGTCGAGAAGCACTCGTGTGGCGATCTTATCCAACTGTTTTCTTACAGCAACGCACATGCTGGGGAAGTCCAGCATTGTAGCAAACAAGTTGAGCAGAACCATTCTCATGCCTCACAAGTGGTTCCTCAATCAGAAGGTAGCAGAACAGGGAATATTTTCTGCTCATGGGGCCAGCCGTGCCGTGCTGTGATCTATGCTTATCTCAAATCCCCCCCCACCAGGGGAGTCCTCGAGTGATGCTCAAATAAATGACTGGCCTCCTGGTCTACTGTATGCTCCCCCCCCATTCCCTTGATTCCCAAATTTCTGTAGAAAGCCAACAGGTTGAAGAGAACAGTATTCCTCATTGTCCCGTATTGGCCTTGACAAATCTGGTTTCCTTTCCTCTGGCCTCTACAGAAGGAACCCTGGATTCTGGAACCCTTTTTGGATCGCTGTCACATCCAACAGGAATCCTTCATCTCAACCTTCACAACCTCAAGCTAATTGCTTGATTCCTCCAGTTCCGCTGATTGCCAGACAACCTATGCTCTCACCGCTGGTCTGTCATATTTTGATATCCTCTCACAAGTCATTCACTCAAAAACTCTATAGCTGCAAATGGAAGAGATTTATAATTTGGGCTCAACAACACAATGTGGATCCTCTCAGCCCCTATTTTCTTCATTCTAGAATTTTTTCCCCATCTTTTCAATAATGTAGCAGCCACTTCTATTAACCTACAGTTAGCAGTCATCTCAAATTTTCACATTGGTATAGATAAGTTATCTCTCACTTCCCACAAACTTTGCAAAGCCTTCTTAAAAGGGACCATGTTGTTAAGGCCTCCCCATAAGGATCATTCTCCCCCTTGAGACCTTAATTTGGTACTATATCTGATTGTTCAACTGTCTATACAACCTGCAGCCATGTGTGATATTAAGTTCCTATCTTGGAAGACTATTTTTTTGGTGGTTATCAGATTTGCAAGAAGGATATCAGAAATTCAGGCACTATCTTCCCAGCTTCCTTCCGTATTTGATTTTTCATAAAGACAGAGTCTCTTTGCATACCAACCCCTCCTTTCTGCCCAAATTTATTCCCACAAATATTAATCAGACCAGACCATATTTTGTGTGGAGTCTGCATGTCCTCCCCACGGTAGAGTGGCCTCCAAAAGACATGCGTGAATGGGCATGCCTTTGCTGAAGGTTGGGCTGGCAACTCAGCACCATAAAAAATCTACTGCCAAGCATTAGTGGATCGGAGTTCCGCTGTGGTAACCCCTAACCAGGAAAAGCCGAAAAGAATCAGACCATACAGTTGTCTGTTTTCTTTCTTAATTTCAGCAACAAGGGGGAATATGTTCCACATTTGTTAGATATTTAAAGACAGTTACATTTTTATTTGCATAGGACTAGTGTTTCGGAAAGCAAGCCAATTGTTTGTTGCTTTTGCAGGCCCTAGGAAAGGCCTACCAGTTTCCATAGTTACCTTGTCAAAATGGCGCTCACATTACATTTTTCATTTACACCTCAAAAGACATGAAACCTTTCAAATCTATTCAAGCACACTCAACCAGGGCTGTGGCCACATCTGCAGTCTTCCAGACAAATGCCTCCATGGATGATATTTGTGCAGCAGCCACATGGGCAAACCATTATACCTTTATAACTCATTACAAGTAAGATTTGGTCTCCAAGGGAACAACCTCCTTTGGTTCGATGGTGCTGAGGAACATTCTCCAGTGAGTCCACCCAGGGTAAAGGTAGCTGGGGACTCTGTTCTGTATGTGAGGATGAGATGAAAAATTGACAATATCAGATGAAGTTATGTACTCATCATAACATTCTATATGTATTGTCAATTTTTCATCTCACTCACATCCCCTCCCTCCATTCCCCTTTCCTTGGGTTTTCTGCAGAAAATTTCAGGTCATTGCTTCTTAATTCCAATACTTCGGAAGTGGTATTCTTAAAAATTTGTTTTTGTATTGAAACTTAATTCATTCTTTTCTGATGAAAATTCAAGCAAACAAGATCTGATGTAACAGGGACAGATGCATTGTGGTAAGGGGGAGGTATCAAAGAGCTTTTTGGTTGCTACAAGCTTAATAATGGCAGAGTCAGATACAATGATCAGATCTGGACCCATATGTTAGGAGAGATGAAAAATCGACAATACAGATGGAACGTTAAGGCGAGTACTTTTTTTTTTCTTTGTAAGATTTGATACATGCTCAAATGGATATGATGAGACACAACTGTATAACAGTTCAACCTGCTAATGTATGCATCTAACACAAAAGCTGGAACTAGACATTTAATATAAAAGGCTGGAATAATAACTTAACAAAATGATGCTTTCTGTATCGTCTTTAAAGGTCAATTGTCTCATAGATAAATACAAAAAAGAAAAAGTAGTGAACTATACTAATAATATACAGAGCAAACAGCTATGCTGCAGGAGACACACTTGGAAAGAACTGAGCATGTGAATTTGATAAAGAAAGGTTTTCAGGATGGTTACTCAATGGAATACCTGGGACAAAGGAAAAGAGGAGTACTTATACTAATTGCAAGAGGGGGCAGGAATTGAATAATTTATGTAATGTTGCTTACATTAAATGATATATAGCAAAATATGTCAAGCATAATGTTTGTTAATTTTAACTTAATACAGTTTGATTAATTTTATATAAATGTAAATGTGCCTATGTCACAAGTGATAATTCAATAATGGTATTTTAAAAAAATACATGCGGAATAGGAACAAGATTTAAAAGAAAGCAGGATTTGAATAAGTTATGTAATGTCTGACTGACAATGACTGGATAGATTATAAGTGATGTATAATGTTTGCAACTACAATTGTGTCAGTGTGGTTTGTAATGTATAATGTTTGCAACTAGACCTGTGTCAATGTCGTATGTGCTAATTTAATAAGGATGTTTCTTGTTTAAAAAAAAACACCCTCTTCCATTCATCCCTGCAATCTAGTCTCATACACTACAATCAGATAAATATGTCTCATCCCCTTCCTCTGCTTCATCTCCATATACTGCTTACACCCCTCTACCTATACGAAATTAAATCAGTACTTTTTGCTTTGCTTACCCATACCTATTCTACAGTGGTAAGAGACCCCTCACCATATGAACTCACCCTCTTTCCTATCAATACTCCTCACACATACTCAATCATCTGCAAATCTCAAAATCAGCTAAAATCCTACAGACTAAATACCTTTTTTCTACATTTCAAATTCTACTCTTCTTATACACCCAACTTCCTAACATAAATACATTCTCCATCCATCAAGTCCACGTTTCCTACAATTTCTAATACAAGTACTGCATCACCTACTTGCACACTTATACCAACGTCCATTACCCTCACAATTCAAATAAAAATCTTATACTATGTCCTCCAAACAAAATACTTCAAAACCTCATCTCCCAATCATACCCTGTCTGTTACATCCTACTACTGAAGTACAATTATTCAAATTAACAGACACTTGCTGTCAAATTGTGCATTAGACAAAAAAAATAAAGCATAAATGCCTCCACCTGTACCATCATACTTCCATAACCAAAAAAACCTAGTGGTGACATCCACCCAAACCCAGGCCCAAATCAGCATGTTCAAGCACCAGATTACATATCCCCATCAGGTCCATTATCACAAGCACCTCACTCACAGTCCTACTCTGGCCTTCATATATACCTTTCTAAATTGTAGTTAATCTCCCTGAAATACATGCATATGTAGTATTACACACACATCTTGCATCTTAGCTGCCACAGAAACCTAGTCCCACCAGAAAAAAAAATGTGAATGCAACGTCAGATTAGACAGGGCCAAAAAAAAAAAAAAATTAGTGATGTCATTTTTTTTTTTTCACACACACACTAGACATCTCCCTCTTCCCCCACATCTTATGAACTTTCTCAAACTCAGAAATCCTACTAACCATGCTAAAACTAAACACTCACACAACAATCATGTGTATAAACATATCCCTGGAAAATATGCTCTGCCGGGCCTCCTTAAAAATCCCTCATGAAACCATAATATTGGGTGATGTCAGTACAGATTGATAAACCATACAATCTGAAAAATCAAACCAATAATATACATCTGTACAAGTTTGCCTAAGTTATGATACAACAAAGCCAAAGCCAATCAACTTTCATTTTGGATCCTAATATCCACTCCATACAAAATGTCATCCCATAGAACTCTGGTAAGTGACTACTTAGGGTGGCTGACAATCTACACCACAATGCCCCCAAAATACATCATTACAGCCTGGTAAGAACACTTACTACTTCTCAAAAAGGCACTATTAATACATCTCCTTAACTGGGAGTCACTAAAGAATCTCTCCATAGATGATGCCTTCTCTGAGGCCAACAAAATCATCCTGTGTGTTCTGAACACACACTACACCACCACCCCAGAATAAAAACAGTTAACGCCAACCCTGCCCCATGGCTATCGTTAGCAAATGAACAACTCATGAAACAGAGAGAAAGCATGGAGATTAGGACAAAAAAATAAAAATACTTCTACTTTACTAGGATACAGATAACTAATAAACCTAACAACAACTTATCACCAAAGATAAGAGAACCAACTACTATACCAATCAAAACATACACGCTTAAAATCTTAAACTGTTAAAAGCCAAGATGAGCTACACAGCCAACATCACACAATACCAAAAGGATACTATAGCCCACAAATTCAATAGCCACTTTATACAGACAGTAGTCATTAACCAACTAGGCACCTAATCAAGCTCTTGTGGGCCCCTACTCAAATAACATCTTTCAACATTTCTCTTTCCAACCAGTTCCCAGAGATGCCATCAAAAACTACCTCAAAAAATAATAATAAGCCTACTATAACTGCCTCTGAGAATCTATCTAGTGAATATCTTAAAATAGCAGCTAAAGCTATTGCATATTCAGTTTCAATTCTGATGATTCATATCTGCAAATAAAGTCCCCTCACTATGGAAAACATTCTACTGCACACGGGTGGAATCAATATAGATCTTTCAAACTATAGTCCAGTTGCCATTTTAACTCCACTAAAAATATAAAAATGTATTCATGTGCAACTTCTCATCTATTTAATAGATGACCAGCTTCTGCCCTCAGCCTACCATGGTTTCCGTCCTCATTACAAACCTACTGCTTTGCTGAATTTTGTTAATACTCTCAACACTACCAGACATCTAGTCTCTACCATCTTCCTAGAATTATCAAACGCTTTTGATCTCCTATCAGAAACTCCTACATAAACTCATCCCTAGGGCTCATCAACTCTTCATTGCAGTGGTTCCACAGCTGCCTGGCAGTAGACAAGCAATGACATGGAAAAATTATATGAAATATGGAACCACTGGAACCATTTCAGAATACAAGCTTATTTAAAACACAACTAAAACGTTACCCATCAAATTACTGAATATTATAAGAGAAATAAAAATGGAGTCTTTAGAAAAGGGTAGGAGAAAATCACATAGTAAAAAAAATGGAAATTGTAGGAACAATGCATGCAGAATATTGTTTTGGAGAAGGGGTAAGGTTTAAGGGAAGGCAGGAAATGAACAATTTATGTAATGTTGGATTGACGATAATTGTATAAAAGAATATGTGTGATGTACGTTTGTAACTGTGAACATTATAACTTGGTTTGTTTTCTTTTATATAAAAGTGTTTGTCTGTGCCTTAAGTGATAATTCAATATTGGTGTTTAAAAAATACCTATCAAAGCAATGGATTTGCTCTGTAAACATCTGGGATAAATGTCAGTTATCCTGAGCTTGTCATACCCTCAAACCATTTCACTTTATTAGAAATCCTGACAACCAGTCTTTGCCAACACCCAAGTAGCTTTACTAGTGTCTAGCAGTACCATATATAGTTTAGTGACACTGCTCACCCCAACTCTATACTTCTAATATAAAACTTATGACAATCATATAAAATTGTCTCTATACCCCACCTAACTACAATATTAACATGTTTTACCCAAACAACTTCCTTTCCTCACTATAATCTCTAAATGTCTAGATCTATTATCTGTTTGACAAATCCAGTAAAATACCTCTTTGAATGCTCAGTGTTCAACCTCTAATGCACAAGTATCTTTTATACTATAACATTTGTCTTTATTTTCATAGCAACACAATATTTATTTTTATTTATTTAACATTTGTTTACTGGGAGCCTGACTTTGAATGAGCCAATTTTCAGCAGAGGCCTCGGAAGAAATGCTCCGGACACATGTCTGTGTAACATGGGAGATAACTAGAGCACCTGGAGGAAACCCCCACTAATGCAGGGAGGACATGCAGACTCTGCACCGAAGGCACCCTAGCAGAGAATCGAACCAGAGAACCTCTTGCTGTGAGGCAACACCACAAACCGCTGCACCACTACACTGTCCAGTACACACAATACACATAATAGCTCACACACCATTCTCTCCCCTGTCAAGCCCTCAAGGCAAACCACAAAACCAAATATTAGTCATAGGTGACACAGATGTCCCACTCACCAGGCTGGATAAGGAAAAGGTAACAGTCAGCTGTCAGGACGCACCATACCACACATGCACTCAAGTCTCTCAACAGGTTCTGTTACGGCTCCGCCATAGTCCATGTTGGTGTGAATGACTTGAGATGTACCTCTCTGGACTATATGAAGAGAGACATGACTGAGCTCTAGGACTATGCATCTCAGGCATTTTACCTTCACCTAGGATGATGCCTCAATACAAACAGAAAATAAGACTTCAATAATTGGCTTAATTTCTGGTCTTATTCTAAGGGGATCTAGTATCTGTTGGCCTGGGATGCCAATCAACAGACCTCAGTGCTTTGCCAGAGATGGTCATCTGTCACCCCTGGGATTTCAGCTACTGGCTAAGACACTTGCCACCCCCATACTGCCAATTTTAGGTAGTGTCTCGAGGACAAAATTCACAGACATAAAAACTCCATCTAAAAACAACCTCAAGGTTATGCTGCTAAATGCTAGAAGTCTTAACACGAAACTGCACTCACTGGAAGCCGTCCTTACCTTGGAAGATGCAGACATTTCTACAGTGCAGAGACCTGGTTCAAGGGTGTGGACAGCACCCAAGCCATATTGGGTTACACCTCCTTCCACATGTTCAAACCACAAACTGAAGGCATGAAAACTAAAGGAGGTGGTGCATTAATATTCATTAAAGATACATACACCTCCAGATTGGTTAAACAGTATGATTCCCTGGAGATACTTCAGGTGGAATTAACTGTTGGTAGGACATCTATTTAAGTGATTGCCAGCTACATGACCCCCTCCAAGAATAAGGACACCCACTTTGCCTGTTTGGATCTACTTGAATCTATCAAGATGCATCTGAAGACCATGGTTTTGGGTGACTGACTACCCATCCTTTGACTGGGTAAATTACTCATGCTCAAACTCACTTGCCTAAAGGCTTCTTGACTTCATTAACTCCAATGCCCTGGACCAGCTGGTTGACATCCCCACAAAGGGGTGCTAACACCCTGGAGCTGGTGCTTATCAATATGGGGTCCACTGTAGCACCCCCACTTTGAGGTCTTCCCTGGTGAGATCCGACCACAAATCTGTCTCATCTGAAGTAACTATCACACCTGACCCCCCCCCCCCATCACAGCAGCAACTAAACTTCTCCAAAGCAAATTATAACATCCTATGGGATAGTATAAATAGCTTCACTGCACCCCCCCCTCCCCCGATGGAACTGGCAACTATACAGACTTCTACAGCAATGGTTTAAAAAAACACCTGTATAACTGCATTGACTTAGCCGTACCCAATAGGACCAAAACAAGCTCCTCAAGAAAGAACAAGTCTGCCTGGTGTACAACTGTCATTAACGGGCTTTACAATAACAAGAAGAAATTGCTAACAGTAAGAGGGAGTGAGCCATAAAGTAGAAACACTCCCTCCTCAGCTAGGACTTCTTGTGAAGTCCTCCAAAGCAAATTATGAATCCAAATTAGCTTTCTTAAAGACAACTATAAGGTATCCTTTAGTTACATCCATAACCTAAATGGAAAGGCCCAGATTTGTGCCAAACTGCTAGTTAATGATGCCACATATACTGAGCCTGTGGGCATAGCTAACCTGTTGGCTGACAGGTTCTGTGAAAACTTCACTCCCCTGTCCCCACCACACATACCCCATGACATTCCTACCACTTGTCCCCTATCTTGCATCTCTAAAGAGCAGGTCATAAATGCCTTCTCTAAGGCAAAAAAAAAACACAGCATCTATGGGACCTGATAACACCCCATATGGACTCCAACAAGAATTAGCAACACCATTGGGTACTCTCTTCGATTATAGTCTAAGCACCGGATTCATCCCAGCTGAATGGAAAATGGCCACTGTTATTCCTTGCACAAAGGTGGTGCTTCCACTGACCCCAGGAACTATAGACCTATTAGCCTAACTAGCCTTATCTGCAAGATCATGGAGTGAATCATCATGGACCTTAACAACAAAGAGATAGGTAATCTCCAAACACTTGACCCTACTCAATTTGGATATGTCAAAGGGAGACCATGCCTGTTAAACCTAGTGGACTTATTCAAGACAGTCACCAAGGTCCTGGATGAGGGTAAATCTGTGCATAGAGCCTACCTAGACTTAGCCAAGGTATTTGACACTATCCTCTACTCAGGCATCATTGACAAACTAACTCAGTTAGCTATCAACCCTTATATCGTTAAATGGGTCACTGATAGAACCCATATAGTCAAAATAGGGGAATCCACCTCCAACAGTAGACCTGTAACCAATGGTATTCCACAGGGATCAGTCCTAGGACCTCTACTGTTTGGAATCTATTTCTCCAAAGTATAAACAAAAACTAAAGGTTTGTGGCTGACAAAGTCTGCTGATGACAAACTGGGAGTGGTCATAAAAATCTCCAAATTATGTCAACATCCTACAAGAGGGTCTTACACAAACAAATGATTGGTGTCAAAGTCATGGCCTTAAACTAACTCAATGCAAAAAAAATGCATCATCCTTTTCAGTAAGGGCGATGTTCCTGCCAATTATCACATCAACAGCAATACCTCAAGTATGCACTCAGTGGTGAGACACCTGGGCACACAGGTTGACAGCAACCTTACTTTTGACTGCCATGCCTCCATAGCGGTAAGAAGGGCATTCTACATGGCTCATCTCAGAAGGACATTGCCTTCAGAAAAAAAAAAAGTTATAACCTCCCAGTACTCTTCCTTCATCAGGCCAATAATTTGAGTACAACACCCAATTTTGGTACGTACCTTTCCAAGTACCTGCAACTGGAGAGACCACAAAGGTTCCTCACAAGGAAAATTCAAGGTCTTCAGCATCTGTCCTATGTTGATCATTTGAAATCACCATCACTTTATTCTGTTTCATACAGAGTACTCAGAGGAAATCTCTGCTCCTGCTTTATTAGAAATGCTGCATGTCCATAAGTCAAATGGTACACAGGTTACTTCCTTTAAAGACCTTAACCTGGCATGTGACATTAATAGAATCTGATAGAGGGACAACTTTATCTCCCAGAGGTTACCACACCTTTGGAACAGACTCCCGCTTCATGTCAGAGCACCTCATTGGGCCTCTTCAAAGCAATCTGGATGATTGGATGGATAACTGTAAATTCACCCCAGGGGTTCCACCTATGTCCCTCTTGGACAAGGGCAGTAGGTGCTGATCATGGAAATAAGGGTATAACTTGGCTAGGATTGTAAGGGCCCTAGGGACATCAGCCTAGTAACGTCCTGTGATCCTATGAATGTGATCTAATTAGCAAATGTATCTGTAATTGTTAAGGTATAATAATATCTGCTTATGTATATTGCTGAATGTCCATTTAAAAATGTTTGTAATATGTTGGTGCTTTTCATCCCAGGCCTCCTTTAAAAAACTTTTTTTTTTTTTAAATTAAACCTGGCTGGATAAACCTAATAAACAAAATAAAAATATAAGTTTTACTCCCCTACATTTCCAGCAAAGTCTCTTCTCTGCAATATGGTTCAATAGTAAATTGCCTCAACCAAAGAGCAATTATATGTGACAAAGATTATATGTACTGCATTACCCAACTGGGTTATCAGCTGTAAGTTCAGAACAGAGAGCAGTTGAAGAGTGCAATAATGAGGCACACAAGGCAAGAGTTTCTCCTGTCAAGAAAATGTATACCACACTTGTTTCTGAGTGCCAGCAAAGGGATAAGCATTTTTTGGTTCTTCCAACAAAAGAATGTAATGTTCCCCTTGAGTGCCACTAACAACTAAGTTTCCATGTGAAGCAGCACCAAAAGTAAGTTTTACAAAATCACCCTTCTCCAGGTTGTTAAGTTTTAGAGAAACATTTGGAGAACACATTTCTGAACCATTTATCTTCAACATGAATAATCTGTTTAGTGGTAGTTTCTATGCTGGATGCCAGAGACAACAGCTGGTATAATTTGTCTGGCAACCCAGATAATTTTTTTTTATTTCTGACATATGCCTATCTGATGAGGGGCATCCAATTGCAATGTCATTGATGGTTTTATGATAATAAATTGAACACATTTTACAGAACCTCTTGCTGTAATACCACCATTCCATCAAAAGAGGCAAAGTCCAGTCCCTCGTATCATAAGTAGTCAAGCTCTTTATAAATAACATGAAGACTAGCTTTTAGGTATAGAATAACTGAAGTGAAAAAGCTTTGCCAACCACCCAATGCATCATCCATGTGGCAAGATACTGTTACCTCCAGGCAATAGAATGCATCAGGAACAAAAAAAAAGTGAGATTGTCCCATCAGACTTAATGACTTTCAGTTTTATTCACACTTGTAGAACAATGTGTGTTCTAGATCATAAATACTTCTTGGGTTTCAACAATTTTCCCAGACAGCTTGCCTTGAAAAGGAGAGAAAGTTCCAGAGCTTGGAAAATCCAGACAATGTCCACAGAAAAAGAAGAAAACTCAACTGTTTTTAAAAAATTATGGCCAAAAGGAGACAAAGAGCTTAACTTGTTGGTGAATCTTTTGGAAGTTATTTTCTGTTAAGCTGTTCAAACTTTCTGTCCAGAATATGAGCTTTAGGTGTTACCCTTTTTGAGTTTCTTTGTGGATATACACCCTCCTAGTGGAGAAACGTTTTTGGACATTTTCTTTCTAGATTCAAAAATATATCCTACGTAAGGGATACATAATGTTCTACATATGAACCAAAGGGCTGTACAGTTTTGTACCTACCATAAATGTAGATGTTAGAGTGTATACATTGCTGCAAGCATTACACTTGGGTTATCCTGCTGTCAGGCGGTCCTGCAGTCAGCCAGAGTTCCAAAGTGTTGGTCCGGCATCGGTTGCTGTTGCCTCTTACCTGATGTCAGTGCGCCAGGGGTATATAAGATGCAGCCAACGACATTTTCTTCAGTTTTTCTTGCCCCAGATGTCAGGTGCCTCCAACAAGGTAGGCAATGCAAATTGCTAATAAAACATACACAAGAAAAGCAATCAAAAACTTTCAGTTACCAGCAAATACTCCCCATAGGTAGCAAAGGGTAGAAGGCCTAGGTAAGTACCAGCAAGGAAGTGGGGAAGGAGGGAGGGTAACCTAGACTGCAGAAGTGTATACACTCGAACATCTACATTTATGGTAGGTACAAAACTGTACTATGTTCGTCGTGTTACACTGCTGCAGTCATTACACTTGGGTAGAATCCCAAAGCTGAGGTTAGGTGGCTGGCTCTATAAGGCATTAGGGGTGGCTATAAGGCCCTGCAGCACTGCAGTGGCAAAGCCAGCTCTGGATTTAGAGTAAAGAGGCAGATGGTAATGCTTGGTGAAGGTATGCACAGAACTCCAAGTTGCTGCTTCCAAAATGTCCTTGGTAGGTACTCCTCTGAGGTAGGCAGTTGAAGTGGCTGTTGCCCTGGTGGAATGAGACCTAATGCTGTTAGGTACACCTTTCCCATGTTGTGTATAGCAGAAACGTATGCAGTGCCCTATCCATTTTGAAATGGCTTTTCCCTGTGCTCCTTGCAGCATATGCTACAGACAATTGCTCAGATTTCCTGAATGCTTTAGTTTTGTCCAAGTAGAAGCGTAACTGCCTGTGTATGTCCAAGGAATGCAGAAGTCACTCCCCTTTAATCTGTGGATTTGGGTAAAAAGTTGGCAAGTGAATAGTTTGGTTTAGAGCCACACTTGATACCACCTTTGGCATAAAAGTAGGGTTTGTTCTTAAAGACACCCTGTCTTGGTGGAAAATGAAAGGTTCCACTGCCATTAGTGCCTGTAATTCTGAAACTCTTCATGCTGAGGTTATTGCCAGGAGCAGAGCAGTTTTCCAAGATACATATTTTAAGTCTGCTGAGTTTGCTGGCTCAAAAGGAGGTAAAGTTAATTTTTCCAAGATGAAGTTGAGGTCCCAAGTTGGAGTTGGTGCTCTACGGGGCGGTCTTATGTTTTTAGCCCCTTTGAGGTACTGTTTTAGCAAAGGATTAGAAAGAATTGGTGGGTCTGTGTTGTAATGAGCAGAGATGGCAGAGGCGTGGATCTTAATGGATGAAAAGGAGAGGCCTTTGTCCAGCATCTCAGTTAAATATTGTAGTATCTGAGGAATATTTGGGACAAGAGGGTCAAGGCTGTGAGCCTGGTTCCAGGCACAGAATCTCTTCCATTTATCCGAATAGGCTTTCCTGGTGCTAGGCCTTCTGGCCTCCAGAATGACATCCATAACAGCTTTGGAGAGAGGCATTGCTTGCTTGACTAAGGAATCTGCCAAGCAGTCAAGTTTAAAGTCTTGAGCTGGCTGTGAAGTATCGGATTGTTTTGTCGAGTCAGAAGATGTGGGATTTGAGGCAAAATCCATGGTGGACCTTGTGCTAAATTCTTTAAGATTGGGTACCAGTGCTGGCGTGGCCAGTCTGGGGCAATCAGGATCATCTTTGGCTTTTCTTGTCTGGCTTTTAGGAGTACCTTTGAAAGGAGAGGTAGTGGTGGGAAAGCATATACTTGTAGGTTTTTCCAGCTGAATGAGAGAGCATCGACTTTCCATGCTTGTGGGTGGTAAGTCCTTGTGCAGAATTTCTGTAGCTGGCAATTCATTGGGGATGCAAACAGATCTATGTCCAGGCTCCACCATTTTTGTGTTATCATTCTGAATATTTGTGGGTGTAATTTCCACTCGTGCGGATCCATGATGTTTCTGCTTAAGTCGTCTGCCAGTGTGTTTTTCTTTCCTGGCAGGAATTGTGCTTGCAGATGAACTTGATAGGTTAGAGCTGTGTTCCACAAGGTCATGGCTTGTCTGCAAAGGGGATATGAATGAGTGCCCCCTTGCTTGTTTATGTACCACATTAACTGTGGTGTTGTCTGTCTTTAGTAGTAGTTGTCCTGGATGCAGAAGGTCCTTGAAAGCTATAAGGACATTTTGTACAGCTAGCATCTCTTTTTGATTGATGTGAAGATGCCTTTGTTCTGCAGGCCACTTGCCCTGAATACATTTTCCTGCCATGTGTGCTCCCCAGGCGTAATCCGAAGCATCTGTTGTCAGTGTTTGCCTGGATGTGGGTTGAGTGAAAGCCTGTCCCTTGTTGAGGTGACAGGCTTGAGTCCACCATTGAAACTCCTGTTGAAGGCAAGGAATAAGTGGTATTACTGTTTTCAAACTGTGACAGTGTTGAGACCAGACACTCTTTAGGTACCATTATAGTTTCCTCATATGCAGTCTACCATATGGAATTAGTAGTATGCAAGATGCCATGTACCCCAAGGCTTGCAGAATTTTTCTTGCAGGGAGTTGGGTTTTTGTTGCCATCAATTTGAAATATTGAGTCAGTTGTCCTTGCTTGTCTGGCATGAGATAAGCCATCTGGGCCGTTGTACTCATTCACTCCAGAGCAGCTCTTTTGAGTGTGCACCTTTAACCCCTAGTGGGCGTGGCTTAAGCCTTTAAAAACTAAGTTATCACCTTAGAGTTCTAGAAAATTCTCATTGAAAGAGGTCAAACATCAATAGAGTTGTGTTTGCCATCACATATGGCTCAAGACAAAATATCCTGGTACCTTGTAAGTAACATGGTTTTGGAATTATTAATGCAAATATGAACAATCCATATTTGACGCCTAGAGGAGCAGTAGGGGTTAACTGCAGAAGACGCCTGGAGGAGCACTCGGCTGTAATGAGTTGGCACCCAGGAATATTATCTCTTGTGAGAGCACTAGTTTTGACTTCTTTTCGTTTACTGTGTACCCTAGGCAAATTAGCAATCTTTTTACAAACGCCAGATGCTTTAGAAGAATGTCTTTGCTCTCTGCTTGAATAAGGCAGTCGTCCAAGTATGGGTAAATATGAATTCCTTTTTGTCTGCAAAATACGATTACTGGTGCCAGGCATTTTGTAAAGACCTTGGGCGCAGCAGATAAGCCAAAGGGCAGTGCAGAGAATTGGTAATGCATTGAACCAGCTAAGAATCTGAGGTATCTTCTGCAATTTTGCCTGATAGGGACATGTAGGTATGCCTCCTTGAGGTCCAAAGTTACGAGCCAAGCTTTCTTTCCCAGCATGGGAAGAAGCTGCTGTAGTGTCAACATTTTGAATTTTGGAACATCCAGGTAAGTATTTAGAGAAGAAAGATCCAGAATGGGCCTCCAGACTTTGTCCTTTCTGGGAATCAGAAAGAGTCTTGAGTAAAATCCTTGTCCTTGCTCTTGTGTTGGTACCTTTTGAATAGCTCTCATGTCCATGAGTGCTGTAATTTGTCTTTGAGCCTCTGCCCATTGATTTGGCATTCCTTTTAACCTTGGCAGAGTGTGAAAGTGGAACCTGTAACCTTGAGATACAATATTGAGAACCCACTTGTCTTTGGTGATCATATGCCAATTGTGAAAGAAAAGTGCTAGTTTTCCCCCCAAGGGGGCTGCCAAGAGAGAAGTGCTTGGCAGCTGTAGTGGGAAGTCATTGGGGCTGTTTTTTTATAAGGTTGAGGCCTGTCTTCCCCTTCTTTCTGGGTTGAAGCACCTCTTTATCGAGGCCTGTAAGAACCTTGTGGCTGACCTCTGCCTCTTGGGCATCTGTATCTGCCCCTTTGAGGTCCGTCTGTAACTGGAAAGGACCAATTTTTTGTTGGCCAATTTCTGCTAAATCGAGGAGGCTGAACCTGTAAGAAATCCTTCACCGTTTGCATAGATTTTGCCTTCTCCTCCATTTTCTTTAATACCTCTTCTGCCTCAACTCCAAATAAAACATCCTGCTGCAAAGGTGCATCCAATAATTTTGCTTTAACATGATCTGGTAAAGTCTGCTCTTTTAACCAAGCATGTCTTCGAATGACAGACCCTGTAACTGCTGCTCTACAGGAGGCCTCTAATGAATCAAAACCACATTTTAAAGTATGTTTTCCCACTTGTTCAGCTGCATGCAATAAATCCTGCATTTCCTTATAGTTAGGAAGATCTGAATTTGGAAGCATTTTTTGTTTCAACTGAGACATCAAATATTGCTGATATTTAAGCATGTGAAACTGGCAATTTAAGGCCCTCATTGCTAAAGTTGCAGATGTATATACTTTCTTCCCCCATCTGTCTAATGTACTGGAATCTCTGTCAGAGGGAACTGGATTTTTTGCTGTAGAGGCCTTTACCCCTTTGGGACCCTGGGAAATAGTTTCAGGGTCAGCAACAGGGCTTTTATAAAGAAATATGTGAGAGTCAGGGACTCTGTAGTATCTGTCTGGCTTAACTGGAGCAGGAGGTAAAGAATCAGGATTTAAACTGGATTCAGAATACACATCATCCACAATATCTAACATTGGCGGAATAGCAAGGGGTCTGTGTTGAGGTAATAAAAGAAAATCTCTGAGCCTTTTCTTGGATTTTGAATAATCCTGGCCCTCCCAATGGAAATGCTCCCTCATGGTATGTAAGGTTTCCCCAAAGGAGTAGTCCTCTGGGAGTGGCTGAAGGAATACATTCCTCAGCATTAGAATCCTCATAAGGGGGTAAAGAGTTATCCTTGGTCTGAGGATGAATCTGAAGAGATGGACACCTGGTCCGATGAGTCACAGTCTGCATCCTGTCTAGGCCTTTTATCAGGAGGAGAGTGGGACCCCCTGATCAGAGTAATTAAGTCTTCGGCCATTTTAAGCATCTGTTTCTGGTGAATGTGGAAGTTGTTTCTTTGTTTTTAAAGGGGTTTTAGACTTAGCAAAAGATTTAATGGTTAGCCGAGTAGGTCTGAAAACACCCTCTGAAGCTGAGGGCTGTTCAGCTGCTCCAGATTCCTCTGAAGGGTTAGTCTCAGTAGGCCGTAAATCTGATGTATCCGAAGGCCCAGCCATCTCCACGTGGAAGTCAGAGGAGGCCTGTGGTTCCAAAGAAGCAGTCATCAGGGGCTGCAAAGGTGCCTGACTGGCCTAGAAGAGGCATCGTCGTCAGTTTTGGGCCTCGGATGCCTGTCCTTGTCTTTGCACTTTTTGTGCATCCCGGTCATCGGTTGTTCCGACGGCATGGTGTAATTGAATTGTCTGCCAAAATAATGTCGGGCAAAATCAAACAGACGTTTAATAGTGCGCTTGTTAAACCTAGCACAAAACTGACAACCTGTGACGTCGTGGTCTGGGCCTAGGCATGGGATACAATAAGAATGGAAATCCTTATGAGGTACTTGCTTCCGACAAGAAATACAATTATTAACTTTACTGACATCGGTCTGAGGCAAGAAAAAGTTTCCCCAATGGGGTACTTAGCTTTATAGAAGACTTCGGTTCTGGATTTGGAATGAAAATCTCAGGAGTCGGCCGACCGGCACTTGCGAACTGCTTTTTGCATCGGGCACTGCGCGGCAAGAAAGACTGAAGAAAATGGCGTCGGCTGCATCTTATATACCCCTGGCGCACTGACATCAGGGAAGAGGCGACAGCAACAGACGCCGGACCAAAACTTTGGAACTCTGGCCGACTGCGGGACCGCCTGACAGCAGGATAACCCAAGTGTAATGACTGCAGCAGTGTAACACGATGAACATCTGATCAATTCCTGGCTCAATGTGTATGCCTTCTACACAGAATGTAGTAACAGAACATGTTATACTTGAAATAGCATCTTGGTATAAACAATTTATCTTAATTTGCCTTTTTCATTTTTTGGCATCATTTCCACTAAGCATCTCACATCATTGTTATTTTTAACATATTGGTTGTTCCTCCAATTCAGTCTCAACTTTCCAGAGCCTTGAATGATACAACCTTACAAATCCCCGTACCCAAATCTCACAAATCTATCATGGCCAGTGATGACTCCTGGTCCTTTCCACCCTGCACAGTCCTTTTGCAATACAATGTCTCTCCAATTTCAATTCTTTAATTTGTGGTAAAAAGTTGTTTCCATGGTGCTTTCCAAATTTTGCCTGAATATTCGGCATTGGGAAATGCTATCCCTGATGCATGTAGTGCTGAAACAGGTTCTCTCAGAGAAGGCAACTTATCAACTGAACAATCAACTATCCAGATTTTTCACCTTATATTTTGGTTTGCTCCTCTTACATTTTTTTCTCCAAATCATTGAAAACAGAGGTCACTAACTGATAACACACACGTAGATTTAAGTTTCAGACAATGCAGGCTAACACAGTGTTATTCCAGCAAATTTCTAAGTTTATAAGAGCAATATTTAAAATAAGTTCCTGTTTTTGGTTTTTATGCTGATCAATTAGATGGGAAAACAATATAAAAATTGTAGTCACAGACATTCTACAAAGCACCATTCACCATCAGCTCTTAATCCAATGCTGTTTTTTATTCACATATATATTTTACTTTTATCATCATTTATGATGGTGTCTTTTTAGGAGCCCAGTACTCCAAGGATAAGTTGGATCTGGTCATATTTTCAATATTGAAGTAGTCTGCTACATCTCTAATTAAATCATGATGGAATTCTCTACCACTGTCACTGAATAACTTATAATGTGTACCATGCTTACCTAGCAATAAATATTTTTCTTTATAATTTCTGAAGGTTACTGTGTTCATAATTAACAGTTCAATTGCAAGAGCATAATTTCATTTTTACAGCACAATAACCACATTCCAGCTCATAACCTTACTTTTCTAGCCATCAAATGGCTTATTGTTTATAGAGTATGGGAGTAATTTTGTAGTCATAAACCATCCTCTGCTACTTGTAAAAAGGCTAACAAATTTGAATGTTGAAGCTACAGAGACAGTTTCAATAGAGATAAACACATACATGGCCTATACTAAACTGCTGGAAAAACACAGAGAGACTGCCAAAAATGGAAAAAAAAATCCTAAAGTTGGTGCTGCAATGGAAATCTCCCTCAAAACAGACATTGCTGTAAATGATTCAAGCAAAGGCATTAACTTCAGACTTGTCTATTGTAACCCAATGCTCAGACTTCTGTGCATTCACTCTATAGAACCACTGTAAATCAAATTTCTTTTGATATTCCATCTCCTAATTACTTCCTCAGTTTCACTCCTGTCTGCTGTGTACTTAACTCTTTAGTCTCATCTTAGTGGGACACCTTGGTACATTTAAGGGAATAACCCAGCTTACTTCTCTTGAACCGACGTGGATTTTTAAATAGTTCAATTACATTATGCCTACAGTTAATCACTTTGTATGCAAACACCTCTCATTACAGCTGTACATCTGTCTGCAGATATATAAACCTTCACGTTAGAGAGCAAAGAAAATATAAAAAACCTCTGACAGATAAAAAGTTGCATAAATGTTTAGTATTTAATAGAGGTGTGAGAAACTGTAGAAAAGTACTTGCTACTGTGAAAATGGCTATTTTTTCAAACTGCAGTACATCAATTTCTTGACTGTACAAAACTCTGCAATCCTTAAAGCCTAATGCTCCTTGGAAAATCTTGCACTAGGCCACAAGGTGATGCTCTATTTGACCAGTTGTTTGTCCAGACCCTCCAAGTAATCACCTGTGAAAAGAAGAAATATTTTTTTAAAATTCCTATTGAAGACACAAACCTCTGACTGGGACTACTATTCAGAAAGAGAATTTAAGTCAGTTAACTACTTTGTCTGCTAAAGAACATTACTGAATTTTCTTAAAGGATATACATAGAGATGGATACACTGTTACAAGGACTGTGAAAATTTTGCTTTGATTTTGAAGGGAACATGGCATAATAAATCTTCAAATAAAACTAGATGAAATGTAGCATAGCTGCCTGTGTTTGCAGTTTGTCATCTGTGTGTTCAGAACTTCTGATTTACATTCTTTTGTGAGAATATTTCCATTTGCAAAGAACTGTTACATTGCATTTTACATTCTTGTGGTTTGTAAACATGCATACACCTCTAAGTATCTGACTTTTAAAGTACTACTACTACTACTTCTTCTTTCGGCTTTTCCCGGTTAGGGGTTGCCACAGCGGATCACCGTCCGCTCATGATTGGCAGTGGAGTTTTATAGTGTCGAGTTGCCAGCCCGGCGCCCAACCTTCCACAGAAGGCACACACATGCACACACTCACACCTAGGGCCAATTTAGTGTGTCCAATCCACCTACTGCATGTCTTTGGGATGTGGGAGGAAACCGGAGTGCCCGGAGGAAACCCATGCGACCACAGGGATAACATGCAGACTCCGCACAGAAGGCACCCCAGCCGAAGATCGAACCGGAACACCTCTTGCTGTGAGGTGGCAACGCTAACCGTTGCACCACTGTGGCCGCCCTTTTAAAGTACTACTACTACATTTCAAATATTGAAAGGATGGCTCACTTTAAAGGTAAACTGTAATCTGTGTTCATGGTTTGCAAAATAGTTTGGTTGGTGGTAGTATACTTGTACAATGGATAACAGGATGTTGATACTACACAATTATCATCAACTTCCCCCTTTTCTGGGCAATATTATGTGTGCTTTTGTGCAGAGAGTAATTCTAGGTTAAGTTTCAATTACTGTTAGCAAGACTGAACTGGACAACACTAAGTTTCACTTACTGTTTTTGTATTGGAGGACACTGGGCTCAGTCTAAAGCTGGTAAAATCTTAGGAAACCAAGAAGTATAACTCAGATCTGCATCTGCACAGTGTAAAGCTTATTTGGATGTGGCAGGAGTGTGCAATTGCCATTCATCCTTGAGGCTAATCACTCTTTACACATACTATACAGCTTGCAGTGGAATGAATCAGCAGACCATACCCCTTCCATCCTTAACCAGTTTTCCCTTTTTGCATGAGGTTAGGGTGTTACTTCAGCAGTGACAATCGCATCTTGAGCCAAAGTTTATACTGCCAGGTGGCTACCACTGTTATGGTAGTTCATTTGTATCACACACACTCACCTACGGTCAATTTAGAGTGTCCAAGCCACCTACTGTATGTCCTTTGAATGTGGTAGGAAACTAGAGCACCCGGAGGAAACCCATGTGACCGCATGGAGGACATGCAGACTCTACACACAAGGCACCCCAGCCAAGAATCAAACTGGAGAACCTCTTGCTGTGAGTACTCAATTTGTTGCCAGCTGTACTGATTTAAAGCCCATACACCTGCATATTTTCAGGGGAAGTGTGAAATTCAATACCTCCTCATATTACTGTAAATTTGCATAATATTTTTTGTTAGGCAGCTGTGATTATTCTGGACTTGCATAGTAAACAAATCAGTTTTGTCATCAAAATGTATGTTTACAACCCTAAAGTAAACATTCAGCAATATGTCCTGTTCAGCAGTTATGTTAGGATAGTTTGGGGAAAATGGGCTGCACAGCGCAAGAGTATGAAAAATTGTCAGCATCACACCTTCAGAGAATTAAACCCCAACCCAGCCTAGTAGCAACTGTTAAGTCCACTGCATATAGCAAAACAACTCAATCCATATCCAGATGACTTTATGATGCAAATAAAAAAGTTATGTACCTACCATAATGTT
Organism: Protopterus annectens; assembly: GCF_019279795.1. Taxonomy (NCBI): domain Eukaryota; kingdom Metazoa; phylum Chordata; order Ceratodontiformes; family Protopteridae; genus Protopterus; species Protopterus annectens. The sequence goes on along the minus strand of NC_056732.1, from coordinate 712,319,346 downwards.
CCATGTGTGTTGTCCATCTCTGCCTTTATTCTCACTTTCGGGTCGGATCCGATCTATTGGATCAGTCTCATCCTTTTCAAAAGCTCGAGGCCTTCAGCAAAGCTTGTGGCATTCTCCCTTACCTATGATGCAGTTCCCTCAACCCCCAGATCTTGTTTGCCCATACAAGAAAAACATTAGTGAAATTAAAGTTATAGGTAATATTTACAGTGCAAGAATAACTGGCTGCTGAGGCTATAGAGTCCAAAGGATATCCAATTACTATTACCTGATCTCCTGGAAGTGTAGGAAGGGGTAGATGGGTGAGGTGTGAGAATAAAGGCAGAGATGGGCAACACCCATGGAACGTTATGGTAAGTACATAACTTCTTTATGTGATGTTGTCAATCTCACCTTTATTCTCACTTGTGGAACCACGTCCCAAGCTACCTGATTCTTGGGTAGCTCATGAGAGAATATTCCTCAGAACCATAGAACCAAAGGATGCTCTATTCCAGGAGGCCATATCTACTTTGTAATGAGTAACAAAGGCATGACGGTTTACCCAAGTGGCTGCAGCACAGATACTGTCCAAAGATGGCCTTGCTTGGAAAGCTGAAGTAGCCATTGCTCTCATGCAACGAACTTTGACAGGTGCAGGGAGATTCTTGTTCTTAGAATTGTAAATAAATGAAATTAATTCAGAAAGCCATTTGGATAAGATAACCTTAGATATTGGTAAGCCTTTCTTAGTGTTAGAATAGGAAACAAATAGCTGATCTGATGTTCTGAATTCTGCAGTTCTATGTAGGTAAAAACGTAACTGTCTATAAATGTCCATGTAGGTAAAAACGTAACTGTCTATGAACATCCAATCGATGTAACGAATATTCCCCTTTATTCTGAAAATTTGGGAAGAATACGGGTAACTCACCAGACTGACTGAGGTTACTTTCAGATACAACCGTGGGCAGAAAGGAGGGGTTGGGGCATAAAGAAACTCTGTCCTTATGAAATCAAGTATAGTGGTTTGACAGAAAGCTTTTAATTCTGAAACTCTCATTGCTGAGGTGACAACTACAAGAAAGAGCATCTTTCAAGAAAGATATTTTAAGTCACACTAGCAGAAGGTTCAATGGGACAATAGATATGTGGCAACAAAATTGAGATCCCAAGGTGGAGATGGGGCTTTGTATGGAAGCCTTAGAAGTGTAGCTCCTTTCAAAAAGGCTTTACAAAGCCTGCTTGACATGATTCTGTAGCCATTTTCTCCTATATGGAAGTGAAATTGCTGCCGTTGCACTCTAATAGTAGCTGCAGTAGCATCTTCCTTGAAAAGTTTAGCTAAGAGTGTCTACAGTTGTGAGGAAATCATTCTATGTTGCGCAACTTACAAAGATATGGCATCTAAGCCCAAGGAAGTCATTGTTCCACTGTATTCAACATTCATCAGACCTATCATTGAGTACAATGCACCCTTTGGTATGTACCTATCCATGCAAATCCAACAACTGGAACTTCCACAGAGGTTCCTCAGGGCATAACTAATATGTCCTATGCAGAACAACTCAAGGCCCTATCCCTGTATTCTGCCTTCTACAGGCTTTTGAGGGAAGATCTATGCCTGCCATACAGGGTATTGTCAGAACCCACTCTGATGGGCCTCCTGCATGTTCACAAAATAAACAGTACCAGAATTACCCAGTCTAAAGACTTAAACCTTGCCTGTGATATAAATAGGACCTACTGGAGAGACATGTATGTATCCCAGAGACCTCCCCATCCATGTGAAGCAAAGTTCCTCCCTAACCAATTCAAATGCAACTTGGACAATTGGATGGGAAACCGGAAATTCATCACTGGTTCGGCACCTATGGCTCTAATGCAAACAGGTAACCTGTAAATGGTTTATATCTCAGGCCCATGCTTACGCTTATCAAGGGGATCAGAACTTGTGAGATTTGGGATGCATGGCTAGGCTTAAAATTGCCTTTGTGGCTGTTAGCCTAGTAAATACCTATGAACCTATAAGAACTCTAATATAAAATGTATGGGAGCAGTAAAGGCATCAATCTTAGACTGAGACAATAAAACAAACTTCTTCCATTTTCCCTTGTACAGTTTTCATGTGGATGACTTATGAGAAGAAATAAAATGAGTCTTACAGGAGAAGAAAGGGAAGGAAACCTGGCTATCAGGGGAACTGGAGCAGCCAAGCTGTCAGTTTGAGGTTGTTTAGACTGCGGTGAACGATTCCTTATGGGTGAGTCAGAAGATCTGGAATAGGGTCCAGAATCCATGGTTCATCCTGAATATGAGGCTGAAGGAAGGGGAACCAGATTTGTCGAGGCCAATAGGGGGGGGGGGGCAATTAGGATTATTGTTGTCTTCAACAAACTGGCTTTTTGTAGTAGCTTGGGAATTCGAGGAGTTGGTGGAAAAACATAAAGGGGTCCTGGAGGCCAATCATGAACAAGTGCATCCCTTGGGGACTCATCTGGATGGGGGATCAGGGCAAAGTAGTTGGTGCATCTTGGCATTGGTGGGTAAGGCAAAAAGGTTGCAGCAAGGCTGGCCCCATTTTTGGAAAATCTGTTTCGCAATTTTTTTGACTGAGAGACCACTCGTGTGTGGCAACAGTATAGCTCTGCTCACTATGTCTGCTATTATGCTGGCTCTCCCCGGGATGTGCGTTGCTATCAGAAAGCGAATGGAAGATGTAGCCTATTGCCAGACCCTTAGGGCTTCCTGACAAAGGAGCCAAGATTACTTCCCCCTTGCTTATGTACTAGACTACTGACATGCCTGATTGGATTGCTAATGTTACGGAGTGAGTCTTGAAATGCTTGCAATGCTAAAAGCACAGCCCTTATCTCCAGGATGTACATGTGCAAATGGGCCTTGTGCTGATGCCAGATACCTTGAACTGTCTTCCCTAGATAATGCCCCCACCCATCTGGGAAGCATCTGTTTTCACAGTGGTTTTGGGTTGGGGAGGAATAAAGTGATAGCCCTGAGATTCCAGAGAAGACTGAATCCAGCACTGAAAATCCTTTCTGCATGAATTTATCATCATGATTTTGTGTGTCATTGGTAGTTCTAGAATTCACCACTGCAGTATTCTCATGTGAAGATGAGCTAAGGGAATAAGAACAATTGAAGCTGCCATTCTGCCCAGTACTTGAAGAACTAGTTTGCCAGAAGCTCGTTTCTTTCTGATCAATATTCTTACATAATACCAAAGTTCATCTACTCTGTCTTGTGGAAGTCTTGATATCATCCTTCTTGCGTCTATTTCTGCACCTATGGAGTCCAAATTCTGACATGGCTCTAGAGCAGATCTTTCATTGTTTATTGTAATCCTTAGAGTGGAACAGAGTTGTAGCGTGAAGTCTTTTGCGTGTTGCAGAAGACGGTTGGTCGGGGCAGTTATGAGCCAGTTGTCCACATATGGAAACACCTGGAATCCTTGATACCTCAGGTGAGCAGTGACCACTGCCATGCATTTGGTAAACACTCTTGGGGCTGTAGTAAGACCAAAAGGCAGAGCTCAAAATTGGAAGCGACTGGCTCCTAGCCGGAAGCGCACATGCCTTCTGGCCCACCTTTCCATCCATATATGGTATTATGCATCCTGAAGATCAATACAGCACATCCAATTGTCTTTTTCAAAAAAAAAAAAAAAAATACTGACTGCAGTATCACCATCCGGAACTTGCTTTTTTTTGACCAATTTGTTTAGATTGCTGAGATCCAGAATGGGGCTCCAGTCACGTTTTCTTTGGAACTAAAAAGAATCTTAAGTTCCAAATCCTATCTGGTCTGTGGCGACTTCTTGGATGACTCTTTCTTTGCAACTTTTTAATCTTTAAGGTTGCTTGTTCCTTTTGACTGGGTGGAATGCCTGAAACAATTTTGTTTTTAGGAACAGGGAAGGAAAAGGTAATGACGTAACCCCTGGATATTATGTTCTGCACCCATCTGTCATTTGTTATTCTTGGCCAGGTATGAAGGTGCAGAGACAGTCATCCCTCGACTGCCTCCAGAGGTGGACAATCGGGTACCCCCCTTAGGAGTGCTGAAAGGGCTTACCAAAGAAAGATTCTCTGGAGCACTGATTCTGTGGACCTCCCCTGCTGCAAGTCCAGCATCTTACATTATTGTTTCCCACTCTGCCTCTAGGGGGAAATTTTACCGTGTGTGTCTTGGAAAGACTTTTGTGATTATTTGAATCACATCTTTCCACTACTTCTCTGACCTTTGAGAAAAGGTCTGGTGGTTGTAGAAAAACGTACTCCAATGGCAGATAAGGTCTTGCCTGCCTGTTCACACCTGGTGAGCATCTCTAACTTTGGGCCATAAAAGAGAGGAGCCAACAAAAGGTGCGTTAAAGAAAAAAGACTTGCAGGGCTCCGCAAAATCACAAAGGTGCATTGGTGTCTAAATGAAATGCCTGAACCCACTGCCCTACTCATTCCATCTGCTACATATATGAGATGAGTCTCATGGAAGAGTTTGTGACAGAATTTAGGGTGGTGAGCTGAGAGGTTACCTTGTCTGCAACCTCATCAACTACAGCTCCTTGAAGGGAGTCTGACAACTCCTTTATCAAATCTCTCTGTAGTCTAGTCAAATGTTAAGTAATTCAGCCACCGTAAGGCAAAGGTTGCGGACAAAAAAGATGTGCTTCCTGTATCTATCCATAGTCCTAAATCTTTATTCGGGGGATGGATAGTGGGAACTAGTCTCACACTTCCTTTTTACTGGCCGCCGCCATGACCATGGCATCCACTGCTACACCTTTTGTGAGGAAAGGCTTGTCTGAAGGGGCAGTAACGTATTTATTTGGCCTCTTAGGAGTAGTTTCTATGGTGTCTGAGGTCTCTCAAGCCTTCCAAGAGATTAACTCAATACAATCATTGGAAGGAGGGGTCACCCAAGAGGTGGAAGGGCGAGACCCGAAAGCCTTCAGGTATACTGACTCTTCAGCTGCAGGGGTTGTGGTCTGCCAGTCACCTCTCTGTTTTAACATTTACAGGATGCCTCCAAAGGAGACATCTTCAGGAGATGACAGCGAGGACCCTTCTACATCTTCCAGGTCAGTAGCAGATGTGACAGACTCTTCTGGGGAGTCCAGATGCTTCCTCTTGCAAATCTTCTTCCAAAGGACTTCCTCAGTGCAGTGATCTGGGGAAGTTTCAGAAGGGGGGATCCCTTGCTGGACATCCCGAGGCCTGGGATCTCTGTGGTCCTGTAGAAAAGGTACGTGAGAAGGCAAAGTCAATGGCACAGAAATGGAAGGAAGATCCTGGAGAGACTGTGTCTGAGACTGGGATGTAGTCATTACCCTCCTCATAATCTCAAAGGCACTCTGCCCTTGATCTGACAAAATGGTAGTCTGTGCCGACGCAATCTCCGGAGCAAAGGACAGATGCTCTGATGCAGAGGTAGGATCAGATGAGATAAGAGCCTGCTCTCTGGGTTCAACTGTTGATTGATGGGCTCCTAAAGATCTCCTACTCTGACAAAGCAGAATAACTCAGGGCAGACATCAGATCTGAAGAACCTTTGAGCCTGGGAGCCGACACAGGACACTAGTTGGACATCCGAATCTTCTGGCTCCGATACCAGAGATTGGAGGAGAAATAGGAGCTGATTGAGAGGACTTTGTCGGATCCAATGCCTTTGGGCTTGGATCCAGCAATAACTTGGCCAAAGTCAGTGTCTTCAGAAGCCTCTGCACTACCCTATCCACATCATCATCTACAAGCTCCTAGTAGATTGGGTAGATAAGGGTAGGGGATCTCGATTTTGTCAATAATGATGATTGGAGCCGAGAAGATATAGGCTGCAATGATGGAGAATGGCTCCAAAGTCTGAACTCAGTGGGAGCTGAAGAGGTCGGAGTAGAAGGATCAGGCTGCTCCAAAGACCTCTCGGATCAGAAAGCTACTGACTGCTCCAAGGAAGCTGTAGGAACAGTCAGTTTTCGTACTGTTTCGACTTCAAGGCTGATTTTGGAGTACAGGAAGGTCGCTTTTGAGATATCTCTGCCATATCTGATGATTTACTAGATTTAGAAGACTCCAGTGAAATAGCCTCAGAAAAATGAGTTTTTAGTAAACCTTTTAATATTAGTTTATTTTTACGCTCCATAACAGCCTTTTGGTTGAAACCATGGCAGATGAAGCATGATTCCTGTAAATGTACGGGCCCAAACAATACACAAAGTGTGTGTATCACTTAGAGGCATATTTCAGCCACGTTCCTTACATTTTTTAAACTCTAACGGTTTCCCATCCTGTTTTTGAGACATTGCTGTAATCAAAAATGAGCAATTCAAATTTTAGCTTCAGAAAAAAAGGAAGAAAACACAAACACATACGAATGACCTCTAAAACAGATGTTGACTAGATTGAGGAAATATAGAAAGTGTTTTTTTATTTTTTAAAATCGCAGAAGTAGAGGGTTAAAGAATGTTCTCTAACTCAAATGGACGTTGGAAAGGGAAAGCTTGGAAGAGGGAACAACATTCACAAAGCCAAAAAGAACATCCTTAACAAAATTCAAACTAAAGAAGGGTAAGGGAATTACTAGCTGAGGAACCGAACAGAAACCAAAGTACAAAAGTCAATTAAGAAATACAAAAATATATAAACTGTCACTTAACCCAGAGCTTCCTGGAAGGACCACGTCTTTCGCAAATGAGATCTGGGGGTTTAGGGAACTGCATCATGGGTAAGGTAGAATGCTCATGAGCCTTGCTGAACACCTCAAGCTTTTGAATGATGGAGACGGATCCGACGGAATGGATCCAACCTGCAAGTGAGAATAAAGGCGAGACTGATATTACATCTAGAAATTTGTCTGGAGGTGAAGTGTATCAAAGCAACCAAGGTTCATAGGTATTCACTAGGGTACTAATCTGTCAGGATCTTAAGAAGCCAAGCCTTGGACTCTCATAGTAATCATTAGCCCTTACACTTTGCAAATAACTATCCAAATGTGGGGCAAACAAGTACACCTTGTGGTAATTACAATTCCACTATCCATGAGGGCCAGTAGTGCTAAAGTGGGGGTGAATTTGCAGTTACCCATCCATCTGTTCAAATTATGTTTGAATACAGTAAGGGAAATACTTTTATGTGGACAGAAAGATGAAATGTAACTGACAGAACAAAACTGCATGATGCACAGACAGTAACAGACATACAGACTATAAAAAGCAGGGACAAACAGGGAACAAGGAGACAAAGAAGCAGAAGAGAGTGGCAGCAAATTAATAACAGCTTGAAACCCCAACCCAGGGTGCCAAGGTCAGTACTAAATTGTTTCCCTGGGCCTACTACTAGCACACAATGCTTCAGAGCTCAAATACCACTATCTTGCAGCCAAGGAATTAGGGTTCCAGTAGTATGTACAACCATCCTATCTTGTTTGAGTTCAATTACATGTTCAGATAAGGTGTGGCAGCTCCACTCTTTCTCCTCGGCTGCCACACCATATCCAAACACAATAGATGAGTTTGGGCAAGAGCGTAGGAGTAAAGGTTAGGGTTTCAGGCAGGACTCAAGAGGAGGCTTTATGGTTAGAGAAAAGAGTGGAATTTTAGGGTTACTGTGTAATCAGGAACTTTAAGTTTAGGGAAGGGGAGTGAAGTTTTACTTTTAGGGAGAAGAGTGCTGTGGTTAGGGTTCAGGACCAGGCAGGAATTTTAGGGTTATATTTAAAGATCTTGTAGGTTTAGTTCAGTCCAGTTTGGTGGTGGGAAGGATAGATAATTCAGTAGGCTTGGGCTAGTGGGTGTTGCGGCACTTGTTAATTACAGCAAGTGGTAGCAAGCATATGAGCACTTGTACTAGAGCAGCTTCCTTCATATATAGAGAGGTAGTATGAGTTTGGTAGTTTTAATTCAGGCATCTGTACACATGTAATCAGCACCAAACTAACCAGGGGCACTGGGTGAAGTTTTTAACTCCTCTGCTGTTGACATGTTTAAAATGTCAGATTTGGAGTGGATTACCATAAAACGAAAAATGTTTTTGAATGTTTTAAACTTACTCCTGAAGCTTAGGTAAAACTTCAGAGAAAATAGCAGAAATCCAGAACACATCACTAGTGACATTACTGCAAAAATAAGTATTGGGAAAAATAAGGCAACACTCCATACTTTGCTTGAAGACATGAAATTTTGATTAACAGATCAGGAGTGTAACACTGCTGAAGAAATGCGCAAAAAAAATGAACTCTAGCCAGCAGAGCACAACTCCAGAAAAGGGAAGGCATCAAATCATTGCATATTGATACAGAGAAACTCAAAGGAAGACCGGTTAAACATTCACAGCTGGTATCATAGGTAAAGAGATAAATCACTTTCCCAAATATACCAACGTCTTGGAGTAAAATGTCTTTGGCACAACCAAATGGGGAATGTACACTCCAAATGTGCACAACAAAAAGGTGGGGAAACAAACACCATAAGAGCCAACAAAGGTAGCACCATGGTACTAATAGCTTTTTTTGAAACTGGCGCTGCTCCAGATCATCAGAAGGGAGTGTACCCTATCCTGGCAGAAGGTTAAAAACACAGATAAACAAGAATACTACAGCAGACATAACTGCTGCTGTTAGGAATATTACTCTGGGGCAGTTCTTTCCATTTGGAGCAACGGAAGAGGAAACTTCTCAGGTGCTGTTGACAATGGTTTATTAGGACTGGCAAACAGAGCAGGGAGACAAACAAGTGGCATTTTTTTTTAATGATACAGCAGATGTTATAATAGGTAACTTTGGTAACACACATTGTGTACACACAGGGAGACAAGCAGACAACCACCTGGAGAAGGTAGCAGGGAAAGACCCAGCATTTACCCACATCTTTCAACATAGGCAGGTAGTGTGGCTACTTCAGGGAAATAGCTAGGGCAACAGGAGGCCTAAACCCGAGTCAGTTGTCAAAACATACTGGATGTTCTCTGGAAGGAGTTAATTCAGGAGAAGAGATGTCTGTTAGCAGTTTGCCTGTATTTGCGATGTAGGTTGTCAGAAACTATTAGGCTTCCTTTAAAGGGGGATAAGGGAAGGATAACAAAAGAGATGCAACAGGCACAGCTCTTAGATTGCACCTTACAGAATGTGAGGAAGGTAATGCAGCAGCTGAAAGCACAAAGTGCCTACCATCATGCACTTCTGGCCATAGCTCCTAATACTCCTTTTTAGGCCATTTGGGCATAAAGTGCACAAAAAGAAGACTCAAGAAGAAATGTTTATTACTCAGGCATTGCAAAAGACATGACAGGATATAGAGAGAGACATTAGCAGCATTAAACGATTGCAAGGAAATACAAAGCTAAAGGTACTTTTATTACATGTATAGTATTTAATAGCGATGTGTGAAACTATGTTGAATAATACTGTGCAGTTATTACTGTGGAAATCTACTGCAGTTTGAAAATTAATCTGTCTCGGTTTCTTCCCAGTGAAAGCACCTGTAATGCTCACAGCTTAATGATCCTTGGAAGATGCTGTAATAAGTCTCATGGTGATATCTCATGTGGACAGCAGCTTTTTAGGGATTTCTCTCTTCAAGAAGTATTTAACTGTGGAAACAAAGTCATAATCTAAAATTCAACCAGCAGCCACAGGGATTCGTACGAGTGACAATTAATTCATATCAGTTATCTCTGACTGCTACAGATTCAGTTAATAGATTTTCCTACTGGAAGATGCATACAGACCTACTGTCTATAAGGACTTTGCAAATTCTATTTTGATCTTGAAAACTACAGACAACTGGTGTAAGTTAAAAGTAGGTTAGCTGATGGTGTATGGTGTGCATCATCTGTTGGTCCAGAACATTTATTTTACACTCTCTATGCAAAGATACTTCTATTATGATGCATTTTTTTCTGTAGGCCATTTTTGTCTTGTGCCAGCCAAACATCAAGCGTTTCCCTACAGCCCATGAGCTAATTCATTCTCTCATCCTGGGGGAGTTACTAACCAAATATTTTGAGGGCAAAAATCTGCTTCCAAAGCCATCATATATGGGAACCACAAAGTTGTAATTTTTTTGTCCTTGACAGCATCTCGGTTATAAGAACATTTGTAATGGCCATAATTTTTTTCCCACTGAGAGAGTGAGTGAGTGTATGTGTGTGTGTGAACAATGTCATCCACATGCAAGTGTATGCTCCTGCGCACTTGCTATGAAACCTGTCAATACAGAGGTAGCTTGGTCAGCTGAAAGCTCACCTCCCAAGATTTGCATTTGTGCCCCCTGTCTGAGAGACTGCTGCAGTACGCTTCTTGGCCACCTTCCCTCCCCGCAGGAAGGGCACACCCACCCCCCTGCCTGCTTCATCCCTATGCTGCACTGGAGTTGACAGGTGTCATGCTTTATTCAAAGGAAAGAATTTTGCATACTTGTGGCAGGAAATTTACCTGTTTATTAGTTTAAAGGTTTGCATGTTAAAGACATGTTATAACCAGCTGTGGGCAACCACACTTCGAAGTGCTGCTCAGGCTATTGCTAACTTTCAAAGGTGGCTAATTTTAAAAATAAATAGTAATCTGTGTTCTTGGTTTACTGAAGTAGTTTGACTGGTGTCAGCATAACAAATGGAGAAAAGAGGGTGCTATTATCTAGTCCCCTTACTTGAAAACACTATGTAAAATTATTTTCAAAACATTCAATAAGAGTTAATAATGTTACATTGGAAGACACTGGGTTCAAAAGTGGGTAAACACTTGGGGAAGCTGGGATTATAACTCAGATATGCAGCTGTATAATGTAAAGTTACTTTGAAGTTGTAAACGAGGGCTATTATCTAAAGCAGCAGGGCAGACTTACTGTGTTCCTTTAACTCCAATCAGCTTCCACATACTATATGCTTTGCAGAAGTGAGTATTGGAAGACCATACCCCTGTTCATATCATATATTTAACATCAGCAGTGATGAGATCAAGCCAATACCACCACATAATTGTGGTTGCTCAAGGATCTACATCACTGCATCAAAAATCATCACT